>NW_026887817.1:0-8938 GCF_032173495.1 Musca vetustissima | reverse complement strand
AACAAAATGTAAATCAAAGTGCAGACAAATTGGGTATCGCGAACAACTTTGCCTTTTATCAAGACAACGATCCCAAGCACACATCAGGTGTTGCAAAGCTTTGGTTGATCCATAACTGTCCCAAACTTATACAAACACCTGCACAGAGCCCAGACCTTAACGTAATTGAGCATCTTTGCGAAGAATTAGCTAGAAGAGTGTATGAAAAAAATGTAACTCCTTGGTACAGCTTAAGGAGGCTTTACTGAAATCGTGGAACTCCATAGAGCCGGAGGTATGCCAGAATTTGGTCAAATCAATACCGAAGCGTTTACAGGCCGTTCTGGACAACAAAGAATATGCAACTAAATATTAATTTCTTGATTTTTTGCATTTTTTGACATTGATACTTTGCATTGTCCGATTTTGCGTTGAGCACAATAAATTGAGTTAATTTTGTTTTTCTGGCGAAATTTACATTTATCACAAGGAAAGTTGTTGTTTTTTGTATTGTTCAGAAATATAAGTAAGTAATGTGTAAATAAAAGCGAAAAAAACTACACATTTAAACAATTTTTTTGAAATGTATAGCATTATTATATCTGACAACCACTTGTCCGATTATTCGATGGAGCCACTGTATATATGTATATAATTTTTATACCCTACACAACTATGTTGTCAGGGTATTATAGCTTTGTGCAGCCCCAAATGTTTGTAACGCCGCGAAATATTGGTCCTAGACCCACCTTTAAGTATACCGATCGTCATATCTCGACTAGCTGAGTCGATCTAGACATGTGTGTCCGTCCGTCCGTCCGTCCGTCCGTCCGTCCGTCTGTCCATTATAATTTGTAAACACGATACAGGCCACAGTTATGGACCAATCTTCACGAAATTTTGCATGTAGGATGGGTTCTGGCCAATGAAGACCCCTATTGTTTTTGGAAAAGATCGGTTAATATTTAGGGGATGAAATGGACCAAATAGGCCCAAACACCGCGAAATTTTGCATGGAGAAGGGGATCGGGCCAGAGAATAAGCATGCATGTTTTGATAAAGATCGGTCAATATTTAGCGGGTCAAATGGGCCCTGACTTTTGTGTGAAAAATGACAAAATTTGTATTCTATGGCATATATATTTACTCCTGAAGGAGTAAATATATTATAATTTGTAAACACGATACAGGCCACAGTTATGGACCAATCTTCACGAACTTTTGCATGTAGGATGGGTTCTGGCCAATGAAGACCCCTATTGTTTTTGGGAAAGATCGGTTAATATTTAGGGGATGAAATGGACCAAATACTAAATTTTTGTCGGTTTTTCTGGTCGCTCCAGAGGCCGCAATAATGGCTCAAACATCTTGAAATTTTGCATGGAGAAGGGGATCAGGCCAAAGAATAAGCATGCATGTTTTGATAAAGATCGGTCAATATTTAGCGGGTCAAATGGACCCTGACTTTTGTGTGAAAAATGACAAAATTTGTATTCTATAGCGTATATATTTGTCCCTGATGGACATAGACCCGAGAAGTTGATTTTATATCCAAGAGGAGTGGTTGACCTTTAAATTAATACCAATTATATAGTTGTATGTGCTCGGATGTGGGAGTTACACCCAAATATTTACAGGTATCTCCGTATACGTATATTATTGAGTAAACCATTACCATACTGGAGGGCGGAAATATAGCGCTGATCGCTTTGAAATGTACCATGAGGTCAAGGACAACGCCTATAATTTTCGATGATGATCAGATAATAATTATACCCTACACAACTATGTTGTCAGGGTATTATAGCTTTGTGCAGCCCCAAATGTTTGTAACGCCGCGAAATATTGGTCCTAGACCCACCTTTAAGTATACCGATCGTCATATCTCGACTAGCTGAGTCGATCTAGACATGTGTGTCCGTCCGTCCGTCCGTCCGTCCGTCCGTCTGTCCATTATAATTTGTAAACACGATACAGGCCACAGTTATGGACCAATCTTCACGAAATTTTGCATGTAGGATGGGTTCTGGCCAATGAAGACCCCTATTGTTTTTGGAAAAGATCGGTTAATATTTAGGGGATGAAATGGACCAACTACTAAATTTTTGTCGGTTTTTCTGGTCGCTCCAGAGGCCGCAATTATGGCCCAAACACCGCGAAATTTTGCATGGAGAAGGGGATCGGGCCAGAGAATAAGCATGCATGTTTTGATAAAGATCGGTCAATATTTAGCGGGTCAAATGGACCCTGACTTTTGTGTGAAAAATGGCAAAATTTGTATTCTATGGCATATATATTTACTCCTGGAGGATGTAGACCCCAGGAGTTGATAGCATATCCAAGAGGAGTGGTTGGCCTTTAAATTGATACCAAATATAGTGATGTATCTACTCAGATGTGGGAGTTACAGTCAAATATTTACAGGTGCTTACGTATTCAGATATTATTTAGTAACCCATTACCACATTAGAGGGAGAAATATCGCGCTGATGGCTTTGAAATTTTTCATGAAGTTCCAGTTATAGTCAAGAACAACGCCTACAATTTTCGGTGATGATCAGGATACAATTTTGGGATCAAATGGACGGAAAACCTAATTTTTTGTGTGTTTTCGAGTAGAGTATAATCCGAAAATCACAACACAACCCACCGTGAAGGTAATCTGGACAAGTAATTAGAAGGACTGTACTGAATATTCGAAAAAAGTAAGAAAGAGGTGTTGTTGACCTCTAATCGGACAACAGGGGGCAAATATCACGAAATACTACTCAGACTCAGAATAAACATCCTCAGAAAGTTAGAGTTCGTGGTAGTTGTGTAGGGTATCGTATGGTCGGCCCCGTCCGACAAAATTTGTATTCTATGGCATATATATTTACTCCTGGAGGATGTAGACCCCAGGAGTTGATAGCATATCCAAGAGGAGTGGTTGGCCTTCAAATTGATACCAATTATATGGCTGTATGTACTCCGATGCGGGAGTTATACGTAATTAAGTAAAGGTGACTATGTGCATATTATTACTATTACTCCATTAGACGACGGAAATGTCGCGCTGATCGCTTTGAAATTGTACATGAAGTTCCGATTATGGTCAAGGACGACGCTTATAGATTTCGGTGAAGATGAGATTTCATTCGGGGGTGCAATGAACCGAAAACTTTAATTTTGTCAGATTTTCTAGTCGCTCTAGAGGCAATTATTATATACAGAACATCACATATTTTACAAGGTGAAGATATTTGACCAAATACTTAGAGCGGCTGTTTAAATGATGATCGGTCAATTTTCCGAGGGTCAAATCAACCGAAACCTAAAGTGACCAATTTTTTAATGTATGGCTTAAAAATTCACTTCAAGAAAAAACATTTTGGAAAATATGCAAGACTCAGAAAAGGAGTTGTTGATCTATAATCGGTAAAAAGGGTGCAAATATCACGAAATATTGCCCAGGCTCAGAATATAGAACCGCCGAAAGTGCGCTTTTCGTGGTAGTTGGGTAGGGTATCATATGGTCGGCCCCGTCCGACTATACTGCTCCGCTCACTGGTTTTTGAATTTGGTTAAGTTTTTCCTTAACCTCACATATTCGGCTCGCTAAGGACCAAATGTTTCACACTTACGCCTTTTAACCTTTTTTGCCTTCTTTAAGTTATAAGATTTAGTTTAGTTTAGTTTTTAGAATTCAGTTTAGGCTTTTATTTAGATTTTGTTAGGTTTAGGCTAGGTTTGTATATATTCAATTTTTGTAGGTTTAGCGCTATTTTATATATGTATTTTTTGGTTTAGGTTTTAGATATGTAGGTATATATATATATATATATATATATATATGTACAGAGTATTTAATTAGATTTTAATTCATTATTTTATAAGTAGATTTTTTCAGTTAGTTTTTTTTTTATTTAATTCAGGTAAATTTTAGTTAGTTTTACTTCAATTAGATTTTAGGTATTTTTTAATTCAACTAGATTTTAACTTGTTTTAGTTTAAGTAGATTTAAGTATTAATTTTAATGTATTTTTAAGTGCACTAGGTTTAATTTTTTTTTTCGTTTTCCAATTTAAGTTTAATTTATTTTTCGCCCAACTCTCACTGGCGGTTTCTTTGTTTGCACCCACTTTGGTTTGTTGCTGATGAATTTGCTGTGTCGTTTGTTGTGGATCTATAAAAAAAACTTTATTTGTTAATGTCACTTTGTTTCTGTTTTTGTTGCACTTTGTCACGGGGGGGAACACTGTTTCGCGGTTTGACGATCAAAAAAAGACTAGCCCAAACTGAAATTTGCAATGTCATAGCAAACCAGTTTGAGCAGTGCGAATTTTCCATATTTTGGAATTCAGCACTGGAATTTACCGGTGGCTACATAAACATATGTGTGGGTGTATGTAATTTTATTTGCACTATTTACATTGTTTACATGTAAATGTGCCCAGTGCCGCTTATGTTTATGTAGCCGCCGGCAAAATATCAACCGACAGCTTTGGGCTGTTTGTACCGTAGTACAATGCCGCATACGACCTTTTTGCCGCCGGCTAAAGTTTTAATGACAGCTGTGTGCTGTTTTAATTTTTATGTTTCTCTAAACAGTTACCCTCGAATTTTTTAGTATTTTTGGTGTTTTTATCGTATTTTTCTGGCGAATTGGCTTTAATTTAATATTTTGAAGGTCTCAGTTGGTAACTGACTCTCCACAAAAAATTATAAATAACTACACCTTCTAATTTTCGGTATTTTGGTCCTTGAGTGCGTTTTTCAATCGAATTCGAATTGTAATTTGGTATTTTGTTGTCGTATATGGTAAACAAATTTCCCTTCCGTTCTGATTTGCTCCGCATTTTAGGTTTGTCCTGAAAATATAGAATACAAGTGTATGGAATTCTTAGGCGATTTTACCAATGTAGCCATCTGTTGTAATCATTCTACATTAGGCCGTCTGTTGTAATCAAGCCGAATTTAGGCCTAGCACCCATATAATGATACCTATGGCTTTTCTGTATTTTTCCATTTATCATGAAGTACAGTTGTTAGTGTAGTTTTTGGTATTTTTCCTATATTTTCATTTCAAATAAGTTCGGTCGGGCCGAAGTTAACGACTTTTTCACCTGTTGATTTTTCAGTTTTTCTGCAGTATATATATATATATACCAGCGGGCCCGGCAAACGTTGTCTTGCATAGCAATATTGTTGATGTATCATTCACATAACGATAACCCAATATTAAGTTAGTTTTTTCTAACCTCCACGATTTGAGATAGTGCTCTTTAAATTTAGCACATACATTGATACTACTCCTAGGATATTGGGTATTGAACATGTTCAATATTAATTCACTATTTATTCTCTTTACTTTAAATGATCAGTATTGGCCCAAGTATCCGGGTAACCCCCTAATATTCGGTATTTGACTGTAATTTTATATTTGGGATAATCATTGAGTAGAGCATGTTCCTAGCAAAGTTTGCCCTGAAAAGCCTCCATTTGGGCACGTTTTTCAACCTAATCAGCTGTAATTGTTTTATTTAGTAGCATGAATCCTACTAAATCCACTCTTCTGTATTTTGGGGGATTTGATCACGTGTTTCAACCAAATTGGCAGTAATTTTATATTTTAGATGATCACTGAGTACAAAATTTCCATACAAAGAATTATCATTATTGGTCTAAGTTCCCGGGTACCACCCATATAATGGTATCTCCCATAATTTGTCATGTGGAGTAAAATCTTCCTACATAAAATTATCTCCATCTCCATTCCCATTGTAGTAGTTAAATATGTCATTCCGGGATATAGGGGGTGAGACACATGTTTGCGAAAAATTTTCTATTTAGATCCCAGTTTTGATTTAGCAGTACATACTGGTCTCGACGCATTTTCGGTATTATAAAGACATTGACCGAATTTTCTCATACAGTTGGTTATAATTAAGCATAACGGATTCCTGTGGATAAAAACATCATCCCAGATATTAAGTACTATATCTTATCGTTTTAAAAAGACGCCATAATTATTTCCCGTTAAATTTACGGTATGTTGAAGTTCTGACCCCCGTTTTTCAACTTGAGTGTTATCGGTAGTTGGCATGTTCAATAAGAGTAGGTACGGAGGTTTCGGTATAACCTTTAAATTAGATATTATGCTGGTTTTTGGTTAGTAGTTCTCTTTTCAGCTGAGGTTAATTATAGATTTTTGCAAAGAAAATATCTCCTATATTAGTAGAATCCGAATACCCTGAATGGACACGAACTCGATTCAGAATCTCTTCTGATTTTCCATCCTTGCATTAGTCCCAAAATGTACGTGCATTCTATGGAAAATGTATACATACAATGATCGCGTGTGCTTCCAATGATATACCTCTCAATTATTTTTTTGTATTCTCCCAAAAAATGTTTCAATACAATGTCAATTCAATTGAAAAAAATACATATATATATATATATATATATATTGAAAATTGTCAATAATTGACAAATGTAGGCTTAAAGGCTCAATTTTCGCCCAAAATATCCAAAAATAACAACTAAGATGTGGTGCTATCAAAATAGCTCGATACTAAATTCGTAGAAATGTAAATAGGCTGCAAAATATTTTTTTACAAAATTTTCGCGGTTTTCGATTATTTCTCACCTTTTAAACGTTCCCTAGACCTCCACGAAAATTTCAAGACTAAGATAAAAAAAATCCGTTCAGCCGTTCTCGAGTTTAAGCGAGACTAACGAACAGCAATTCATTACACCCTTCACCACACTGTGGTACAGGGTATTATGTCTTTGTGCATATGTTTGTAACAGGCAAAAGGAAACGAGATAGACACATGGTTCCTTTTGAGAATATGCATAGAATCAGTTTCTGGGTCGATTTATGCATGTCCGTCCGTCCGTCTGTAGATGTTAAATTGTAAAGAAAGTACAGGTCGCATTTATGATCCAAGGACGAACCCTATTGAAATTGGGAAAAATCGGTTCAGATTTAGATATAGCTCCCATATATATTTTCTTCCGATTTAAGGTAAATTGGGCACCAAAGACCCTCTATATCTCTCGATTGGCACGAAATTTGGCACAGAGTACTGAATTATGTACTAATGTGTGCCAAGTTTCGAGAAAATCGGTTCAGATTTAGATATAGCTCCCATATATAGTTTCGTCCGATTTGAGGTAAATGGTGCACCAAAGTCTCTACATATCATTCGATTTGCATGAAATTTGGCACAGAGTACTGAATTAGATGCAGAATGATGTGTGTCAAGTTTCGAGAAAATTGGTTGAGATTTAGATATAGGTCCCATATATAGTTTCGTCCGATTTAAGGTAAATTGTGCACCAAAGTCCTTATATATCATTCGATTTGCACGAAACTTGGCAAAGAGTACTGAATTAGGTCCAGAATAATGTGTGCTAAGTTTCGAGGAAATTATGTTTTGACCTTTATATATAGCTCCGGATATATATTTTCGTCCGATTTAAGGTAAATGGGTCTCCGAAAGTCCCTATATATCTTTCGATTTGCACGAAGAATGCCTATATTACTGAATTGAATCCAGAATGATGTGTTAAAATCCAGTTCAGATTTAGATATAGCTCCAATATATATTTTCGTCCGATTTAATGTAAATTGTGCACTAAAGAAGTAAAGACCAATATTGTACAATGAACTGAAGTTAATATCACACTTTCGTGTGCCAAGTTTTCTTGAAATTGGTTCAGATTTACATATAGCCTATATATACTTTCGTCCGATTTAAGTAAATGGTGAAAATATATATGACCTATACCTTGGCCGATTGGCAAAACGTAACACACATAATTAATATAAATTAATATCGGCCAAGTTTCCTGAAATCGGTTTAGATATATAGATATAGAAAAGCTTCCCCTATATAATTTCGACCTATATATGTTGATTGTAAACCAAATAATCAATGGGTACTTGATTGATATTACATTTTAAACAGTGAAGCATAATATAGTGAAGTTTGTTAAAGTCTATTTACAAAGTATCAATAGATTCGTTGGCATGTGTAAGGATTGATGTTAGGTCGGTTTACTTTTATATCCAAATCCGACTTTACTACTTTCCTTACTGGTTTATATATATATATATATTTTTTTATAGGTCATTAACATGGACAAACTCGTACCTAATTAAATGTAAAGAAAAAATTCTGCCTCTCTCGTTTCCTTTTCCTGAAATGACATATGCACAATAAAAATCCTTTCATATATCTATATAAAAATAAACACAATTTATTTCGCCAATAAATCGTTCGTTATGAAAACATTTTGATTGATATAAAATCGGTATACCCATATATTATTATAGGTTACAATAAAATTATTTGCAAGATGTTTACATTTTCTGTATTAAGCCATAATATTTTCCTATTGAAGTATAAACCCAATTTTATACTTTTTTGAAATCATTTTATTTGTAAACTAGCGGGCCCGGCAAACGTTGTATTGCATAGCAATATTGTTGATGTATAATTCACATAACGAAAGCCCAATAATAAGTTAGCTTTTTCTACCCTCCACGATTTGAGTTAGTTTTATATATTCATTTAATTTTATATATTGGATGATCATTGAGTAGAAAATGTTCCTTAAAAAATTGTGAGAAATGTTGACGATTTTTTCAACAGAATTGGTTGTAATTGAGCAGATAGTGATACCCCACATTTTTGGGGATTGTAATTGGTTATTTTATTTGGTAGCATGAATCCTACATAAAATTGTCAATATTGGTCCACTATTTTGTATTTTGGGGGTTTGGCCACGTGTTTCAACCAAATTAGCTGTAATTTTATATTTTAAATGATCAGTGAGTACAAAATCTCCTTACAAAGAATTATCAATATTGATCCAAGTTTCCGGGGAGCACCCATATAATGGTAACCCCAATAATTTCTCATATGCTGTCAAATATTCCTACCAAAAATGTATATATTTCCATTCA
>NW_026887816.1:0-8851 GCF_032173495.1 Musca vetustissima | reverse complement strand
CATTTATGGACCAATCTTCACGAAATTTTGCATGTAGGATGGGTTCTGGCCAATGAAGACCCCTATTTGATAAAGATCGGTTAATATTTAGGGGATGAAATGGACCAAATACTAAATTTTTGTCGGGTTTTCTGGTCGCTCCAGAGGCCGCAGTTATGGTCCGAACATCGTGAAATTTTACATGGAGAAGGGGATCGGGCCTAAGAATAAGCATGCCTGTTTTGATAAAGATCGGTCAATATTTAGCGGGTCAAATGGACCCTGACTTTTGTGTGAAAAATTACAAAATTTTTATTCTGAGGCGTATATACTCGCTCCTAAAGGACATGTACTCGAGATGTTGATAGCATGATGAGTTGTTGACCTTCAAATTGATACCAATTACACTGTGCAGCACTAAAATCTTGAACCAATCGAGACCCCCATGATCTTGAAGCTTGTGATGGTGGAAGAAAATCCCTAGCTGGGTTTTGCATTATTAGCTAAAGTTTTCTTTTAAATTAATTTTTAAAATATTCGACTGGTGGTGGATTTTAACACAATTTTCGAATAATACGTACTTATTATTGAAATATTGCTTTTCTCTCTTAAGCAATATTCTTCCTCTTAATTAGATCTTTTTCTTTTTTTCTTGAAATAAAATCAATAAAACATCACCATCCTACTGAAAATAGCACAACTGCAAAAAAATTAAAACTTCGAAATACTTTTTCCATGTTTTTTCACACTTATTTCAGAAACTGCTACTGACTCGACCAAACAATATATGACAAGAAGATAGCCAATAGCAAATCAAACAACACTTCTTAAAACCCCGATTTCATTGGTTGACTCCTTCACATAGTTATACCCTCACAAATTCATCAAAATGAGCCAAAGAAATTCACTCCCAATTGTATGTTTATAGAAATAAAAATTGCTATGCTTTTTCAATAAATAGGTACAAAATTAAAGTAAAATTTAAAATGTTTGGGCCCTTTGGTTTTTTTCGAAGACATGTCGCTGCCATATATGCACAGGGTAAACGCAGGAACTGGAGGTACGACCTTAAAGTTGTCAATATTTTGCAAGGCATAAAGGGTGGATGGCGAAAGTATTATTGCTTTTTGTGCCGTTGGGACCCACGAGAAAAAGTCTATCACTACTCGCACACTTGGGAAAAACGTATGTCAGGAGTAAAAGATGCCACATTAGACATGTCAGCAGAGCCACTAATAAAACCCAGTAAGGAAAGTAGTAAAGTCGGACGGGGTCGACTATATGATATCCTTCACGACTTTGGGTATATTCAACAGATGAACCCTAACAGACGTCGCATTTTTGAAGGACCAGTAAAATTAAATTGGATCCATAACCATGTCATTCTGCAACCGATACTAAATTTTTCATTTGGTCGGATATAGAAGCTATATCTAAATCTGAACCGAATTCAGGAAACTTAACACACATCATTCTAGACCTAATTCATTGTGCTGTGCCAAATTTCGTGCAAATCGAAAGATAAATAGAGACTCTGGTGCACCATTTACCTTAAATCGGACGGAAATCTATATGGGAGCTATATCCAAATCTGAACCAAATTTCACCAAACTTGGCACACATCATTCTAGACTCAATTCAGTACGCTGTGCCAAATTTCGTGCAAATCGGAAGATATATAGGGACATTGGTTCGCCATTTACATGAAATCGGACGAAAATATATATGGGAGCTATATCTAAATCTGAACCGATTTTCAATCGACTTAGAAAGTGATTCTATGCATATTCTAAACAGGAACCATGTGTCTATCTCGTTTCCTTCTGCCTGTTACAAACATATGCACAAAGACATAATACCCTGTACCACAGTGTGGTGAAGGGTATACATATAAGTGACATATTGTTGCCACCGCTGCATATTACCCTGTGTATATATGGCAGCGACATGTCTTCGAAAAAAACCAAAGGGCCCAAACATTTTAAATTTTACTTTAATTTTGTACCTATTTATTGAAAAAGCATAGCAATTTTTATTTCTATAAACATACAATTGGGAGTGAATTTCTTTGGCTCATTTTGATGAATTTGTGAGGGTATAACTATGTGAAGGAGTCAACCAATGAAATCGGGGTTTTAAGAAGTGTTGTTTGATTTGCTATTGGCTATCTTCTTGTCATATATTGTTTGGTCGAGTCAGTAGCAGTTTCTGAAATAAGTGTGAAAAAACATGGAAAAAGTATTTCGAAGTTTTAATTTTTTGCAGTTGTGCTATTTTCAGTATTATGGTGATGTTTTATTGATTTTATCTCAAGAAAAAAATTTTAGATCTAATTAAGAGGAAGAATATTGCTTAAGAGAGAAAAGCAATATTTCGAATAGTTCAAGAGATATAGACTCAATAATAAGTACGTATTATTCGAAAATTGTGTTAAAATCCACCACCAGTCGAATATTTTAAAAATTAATTTAAAAGAAAACCTTAGCTAATAATGCAAAACCCAGCTAGGGATTTTCTTCCACCATCACAAGCTTCAAGATTTTGGGGGTCTCGATTGGTTCAAGATTTTAAAGTTGAAAAATGTGTCACTGTGTTATATGGCTGTATGTACTCCGATGCGGGAGTGATGCGTAATTAAGTAAAGGTGACTATGTGCATATTATTACTATTACTCCATTAGAGGACGGAAATGTCGCGCTGATCGCTTTGAAATTGTACATGAAGTTCCGATTATGGTCAAGGACGACGCCTATAGTTTTCGGTGAAGTTGAGATTTCATTCAGGGGGTGCAATGAACCGAAAACTTTAATTTTGTCAAATTTTCTAGTCGCTCTAGAGGCAATTACTATATACAGAACATCACATATTTTACAAGGTGAAGAGGATCGGACCAAATACTTAGATCGGCTATTTAGATGTTGATCGGTCAATTTTCCGAGGGTCAAATCAACCAAAACCTAAAGTGACCAATTTTTATTGTATGGCGTAAAAATTCACTTTAAGAAAAAACATTTTGGAAAATATGCAAGACTTAGAAGAAGGAGTTGTTCATCTATAATCGGTAAAAAGGGTGCAAATGTCACGAAATATAGCCCAGGCTCAGAATATAGAACCACCGAAAGTGTGCTTTTTGTGGTAGTTGTGTAGGGTATCATATAGTCGGCTCCGTCCGACTATACTGCTCCGCTCACTGGTTTTTAATTCAGATTCATACCAGGTCTTAAAAAATATCCTTCAAGCTTATGGATGGTCCTCTTAAATTAACCCTTCCAAATTTATTGTCCAAATTCAAGCTCCATGCTGGTCTATAAAAAATGTATTTTTTATTAAAAATTTAGTATTCAAAAAGGTTTTTTTCAACTTAAAACTCCAACCAAAACCACGCAAAAAAACCCTTCAAACTTATGGATGGTCCTGAAAAAATAGCCATAAAAAATATTTTTCTCAAATTCAATGTCCAGGATGGTCTTTAAAAAAATGTTTGTAAAACATTCAATGCTGGTCTTCAAAAATATATTGTTATACCCCATACAGGGTATTATAGCTTTGGACAGGCCCAGGGTATTATAGCTTTGGGCAGGCCCAAGAGTTTATAACACCGCGAAATATTGGTCGTAGACCTACCTTTACCGATCATATCTCGACTATCTTATAATTTGTAAACACGTTACTGGGGTTCTGTCGTCTTCATTGTTTTTGGTAAAGATCGGTTAATATTTAGGGGATGAAATGGACCAAATATTTTATTTTTGTCGGTTTTTCTGGTCGCTCCAGAGGCCGCATTTATGGTCCAAACATCGCGAATTTTTACAAGGAAAAGGGGATAGGGCAATTAATAAGCATGCCTGATTAGATAAAGATCGGTCAATATGTAGCTGGTCAAATGGACCAGCAAGATACAAGACATTCCAACAAAAGGTATCTAATTAAAAATATATAAAATCCACGCCTTGTATGGTACCAAGCGACCACTTGGCTTGGTACCATATGGCCGACCATATGGTACCCTACACAACTACTAAGGAATTTCAACTATTGTCGGATTTATATTTCGAGCCTGGACAATATTTCGTGATATTTGCACTCCATTGACTGTTAGCAGCTCATTTCTTTCACCCTGGCATATTTTCCGGATTTTGTTTTCCCGGGGTGGACATTTACGATATAAGACGCAATTTTTTAATTTTACGCTACCAGTTAATAGTTGACCAAATTCGCTTCACCATGGAAAATTGCGGTGTTTAGAGCGACTAGAAAAACAGACAGAAATAAAGGTTTCGTTCGATTTTATCCCCTTTATATAATCAGATTACTATTTAAAATTATAGGCGTCGACATTGATCATAACTGGAACCTCAAGCTAAATTTCCTAGCCATCAACGCGTGATTTACGCCCTCTAGCTTGGTAATAATATAATAATTTACGTATAACTCTCACAGCCGAAGACATGCTCCAATATAATGGGTATCAATTTAAAAGTCAACCACTCCTCTTGGATATATTATCAACTTATCGAGCCTATGTCCTTCAGGAGTAAATATATGCGCCTCAGAATATATTTTTCTTGAAACATATATAAAAAATCCACGCCATTTATGAGTCCTCTTGAAAAATATTATGTAAAAAATCGAAACCTTTTATGGATCTTCTTGAAAAATCCATGCTTTGTATGGTCCTCTTTTTGCATTGGGCTTTCTTGAAAAATATTTTTTTTTAAAAAATCGGCTCCCTGTGTGGGTCCTCTTCTTGGAAAAACTTTAAAAAATCCTAGCCATGCAAAGGGCAAAGTGTATACAAATTCACGCCTTAAATTGGTCCTCTTCACAAAAATTATTAATTTTTTTTGTTTTCGACCAGAGAATACGTTTCTTTTAAATCTAAGCTTATTAAATTCGTTTGTAAATCTATTGAACCACAATTTTTTTTCTGTGGAATCTCCTTATCTAATCATTATCCGTATCGCTCTGTAATTTATTTTTCTGTGCAGATGTCGTTTTGATAAGGAATTTTTATTTTCTTTAGAATTACACCATTTCCAAATTACCTTCAATTGCATGCCTTCTTTAATTAAATTAAGGAATTTTCCTTATTTCCCTAGAAACACTTTCACCACACACAAACGCACGCATGCTGGTCTTTAAGAAAACAAATTTTGCCAAGCAGAGAAGAAAAAATTACATCAAAAAACGGTAAATTCATTTATCATTGATGACTTATCTCCACACAAACACAATCACAGATTATTGATACTGGTCTCAACAGAATCTTGGCTCTTAATGAATCGAATAATTGTAATTCAAGGGAAAAAATTAAAACTCTTCCTCAAAAAACAAAAAATGGAATAAAAGCCCAGAGATAACAGCAATCTATAACAAATCGCTGTAATTTTTATCTAGGCAAGATGCAGGGCAGCAGAGTAACTGCTGCTGCTGGCTATGCATGTGCCCATTGCCTAAATTGTTATCAAATGAAGGCAATTGCATTCGACCTCCTGCGGTAGAAGTACTTGAATTCCCAGCATGCCACATTGGTTCGGCAATGGGACACACAAACAAGCTGCGAACAAAAAACGGCACACAAAGGCAGGATGCAATTGCATCTTCTTTTTTTTAATGTAGCAGCAGGGATGGCCTGCCAAAAATTGCACTCATTTCAATGTGTCCGATGAATGTCTGTGCGCAGCAGAGAAATTGTGTGTGAGTGTGGGTGTGTGTTACCTTTAAGGTGTCGACTTTGGCTGTAAATGAGTTTGGACAAACGTCACACGACATTTGCAACACTTTTACATGCTGGCTGGCTGGCTATGGCCAAAACACTATTATGGTGTATATGTGTGTGTGTGTGAGGACGAAGTGGACAACCCGCATAGAGAACGTGGCCATTATTCTCGCACCTTTGTTGATGTTGTTAACTCAGTTGTTATCGACGGTATCGGTATTTCGTAGCTCGTTTATATCTCAAGTACCACATTTGAAGTGTTGTCTGAGCGTGTCATTCGGCATTTGCCAATAAAAACAACAACAATACAGCACAACAAAAAAAAAAAAACAAAAACTAGATGGAAAATAAAATAACAAGGAATGACGGCTGCTTTCGGGCACCCTGTGCCGTTTGCCCAAACCAACCAGACATTTGGCAAACGCAACTTGATGTCTCGTCCCTATGCCTTGCCGTTCTCTTCGTCATTTTTGACAACAAAAGACTCCGATCACCTTGATTGTCAAGCTGTTTGCTTTGGGTTTCACATTGCCATTGTTAGCTAATGTTATGTTACAGGTTGTTGTTGGTGCTATGCCAGCCCGAAGGATGTTGTCACATCCTTCAACTAAATAGCCAAATAGCAAGGAAACACTTTGAACCTGTTGCTGTGTGGATTTTTGATGACCAGCATCACCACTTGACTTGTTTTTGTGGGCTAAAGGATATTTTTCTTGGTTATTTAGGTTTTTTTCGTTGTTCATGGTTAAATAATTTTGTTTTTCTATTTTTATTTTTTCAACTGTTGTCCTTCTAATTAATTAGTAATTGTTATTAATTGCTTTCCTTGGTTTAAAGGTATTGAGGCATTGCTGCCATCATAATACAAATTAAATGGATATTTGAAGAGGCATGAAAATGCCATCAACCGTGAAATTACTAATTAGGACGGATAATTTTTTTATTAACAGGAATTCGATTTCCTGGAATGTTGAGTTTTTATGTGAAAAAAAAATATCGAATAAAAGAATATGTTAACGCCATTAGCCAGAAATGTCTTTTCAAGGACCAACCGTAGGTGTGTATTTTTGAAAAAATATTTTTTACACGGGAAAGGTGTCAATTTTTAAGATTTTTTTCAAGCCCCAATATAAGACGTGGATATTATAAAGAATATTTTTTCAAGGTATAACACAACGCCTGAGTTTTCCAAAGAAAATTTTTTTGAGGCTCAACAAAAAAAAAATATTATTAGGGACCCATAGTGGCCTGGATTCTTAAAGAAACGTTTTTAGGAACCCATAAAGGCCTAGATTTTAAAGAACCGGTTTTAGTGTAAATTTTTAAAGAATATTTTTTACGATCCACAGAGGCCTGGATTCTTAACACAAGATTACACGACTTGTATTAATGGCTTGAAAGTATATTTAACAAAATCTACGCCTTGAAAAAAACATTTTTAAAAAGTCCACGCCTTGTATTATTGGATCTTGATAAAATATTAAAAAAAAATAGTTTTAAAAATCTACACCTATAGTTAGACCTAGAAAAATATCTTAAAAAAATTCTATTTGAAATTGTCGTGTTCGTTTCAGTCTACCTCTTTTTTCAAATTTGTATTAGACCAAATGGAGTCAGCTTGTTATTAACACCATGCCACCAAGCTAGACTTTGTATAGACAAACCGACAAAATATCTCCCAATAGGTCTGTGGGTTACGTTGGAAATTTACCCCAAATATTCGAAATCCAAAACAAAAAAAGTGAAATCGTATAACTGTAATTGAAATGTCATAATTTACGATCATATTTAAATGAAAATATTTATACGAGAGTCTGAGGCAAGAACAACAACACCAACAATGGTAGCATCATCGTCAGCGGCAGCAGGAGCAACAACAACAACAGCGATATTCGAATAAACATTATCGCTTTGTTGTGTAATCTTAGCACTCTGGGTTCGCCTGTCCGTACATGCATCCCCCAGTCTGCAATTCCGGACTATGTTTATATTATCGGGACAATACCAATAACAACAACAACAGCACTAACATTGATATCAACAGCGTAATGTAAAATTAAATAAACAAATCTCGGCGCAAAAGGGGAAAGTTGGGGGAAAGTTAGACTCTGAAAAGAATCAATCCACCACATCGATTTCGATCGTCGAGGTGTACTTGCCACAGAGTTTCAAATTTTTGGGTAGTGCGTTGTTTCGTCATCATCGCCTTTGTTGTTGTTGCTGTGATGTTTTTCTGTATTTATGAAATCATAAAATTTGATGTTTCCTTTGGCTGCTGTCAAATGGTTGCCACAATTGACAGTTACGATCAATTCACAATTATCACGGCGTCTCGTTTCGATTGCTGGATGGGCTGGCTGACTGCTCTCTGGTGGGATATTTGAATGAATGGCTGAATTCTGGATTGCATTGCCCAATTTTTTTGGTTTTTATTGTTTGTTTTTGTTATTTTTTGGTGTTGGCGGTGGCAGTGCCGTTCGGTACTGTCAATGATGGTGTTAATGATGATTTTGATGATCGTGGTAACGATTATGATGACGATTACTCTGAGAGTATTGATGATTATCGGAATGGTTATGGTTGATATTTATTGACACTACTTCGGAGAGTTCAACATTTGATTTGATTTTGGTTTGTTTTGGGATTTTTCCTCTGGATAATGGTGTGAAACGATTATTTTTATGGTTAGAACAGTGCAGAGGTCTAAACTTCTTCAATTACTTATTTTGGGGTTTTGTTATCGAAAACAAAATAACCCGAAACTTATTTTAGATGACTTCTGTTTTCGTATTATGTTTGTCTCAGAATAGGTATAAATATGCACAATTCTGAGTTCGAGAGTCTTTCGAAAATATACTTTAACCTCCATATTTTTTTAAAGGATTTTAAAGGATTGAATTTTTTAAAGAATATTTTTTCAAGCCATTAATACAAGGGGTGGATTATTTAAAGAATATTTTCTCAAGCCATCTATACAAGGCATGGATTTTTTAAAGAATATTTTTTCAAGCCATTAATACAAGGCGTGGATTTTTTAAAGAATATTTTTTCAAGCCATCACCACAAGGCGTGGATTTTTAAAGAATATTTTTTCAAGCCATCACCACAAGGCGTGGGTTTTTTAAAGAATATTTTTTCAAGCCATCACCATAA
>NW_026887815.1:0-9002 GCF_032173495.1 Musca vetustissima | reverse complement strand
GGTATAAAAAAAGGCAAAACACTACATATTTATTTTTTAACTTTTGTTTTAAGTTTTATTTAATTGAGAATCTATTGAAAAACTTACACCACAATCGAGCTAATGTGGCTTGCATGCAAAATAAAGTTGAACAAACTTCCTGGGACATTTAGGAATTTTTCAAGACTGCATTTTATTAGA
Organism: Musca vetustissima; assembly: GCF_032173495.1. NCBI lineage: Eukaryota > Metazoa > Arthropoda > Insecta > Diptera > Muscidae > Musca > Musca vetustissima. The sequence goes on along the minus strand of NW_026887815.1, from coordinate 8,822 downwards.
AATGTAAGTCAAATGCCACAAGACCTTGTAGACGACTTTGTGGACTTCACTTTGTAGATTGCCGATGTATATAGATCAGCTAAAGACCAAGTGGATAAAGAAATTATATATACAAGTTACATGGCGCATTTAGTGTTCTAAATATACACCCATTATTTAGTGTGCTAAATACGGTTTAAATCCGGTTCAAAATTCCTGAAAATGACTCACAAAAGACCTCACATATGTCCGAATTACACAAATTCAAAGTAGAATGACGTAATTTGATTCCGAAGAGAATGAAATTCCATCCAGAAAATTGACAATGGTTTGAAAAGCTCCAATATAACCAATTATTTCGAGTTTTTAAGGGTAAAAAACGAGTGAAAAAACGTTAAGTTTAACCGGGTCGAACTATGGATACCCTCCACCATAGGTATACTGATAGATACTTGCAATAACCAGTAAGGGAAGTAGTAAAGTCGGACTGGGCCGACTATATGATACTCTTCACCACTTTGGGTATATTTAAATTTGTATCCTAACAGACGATGCGTTTTGTTATAACTCTATATCTGAACCGATTTCAGGGAAACTTTCGAGAGAATAATTTATATAACATCAGTACGTTGTGTCAATCGGACTAGATATGGATCTTTTCACGAAGCTTAGCAACATCATTCTAGACTTAATTCAGTATCCTATACCAAAATTCGTGCAAATCGAAAGATATATAGGGTCTTTAGTGCACCAATTACCTTAAATTTCACGAAACTTGGCAGATATCATTCTCGATCTTATTCATAACTCTGTGCCAAATTTCGTGCACATCAAAAGATTTCCAGGGACTTTAGTGGATTATTTACCTAAAATCGGGCGAAGCTATATATGGGAGCTATTTATAAATCTGAACCGATTTTCACGAAACTTTGCACATATCATTCTAGACTTAATTTAGTACGTTGTGCCAAATTTCGTGCAAATCGAATATAGGGACTATGGTGCACTATTTACCTTAAATCGAAGGAAGATATATATGGGAGCTATATCTACATCTGAACCGATTGTCGCGAAACTTTGCACACATCATTCGTGACCTTTTTCTTTACGCTGTGCCAAATTTCGTGCAAATCGAAAGATATATAGGGACTTTGATACACCATTTACCTTAAATCGGACGAAAATGCATATGGGACCTATATCTAAATCTGAACCGATTTTTCCCAATTTCAATAGCGAACTTCTTCGAACTTGACTTGCCTGCCTGTTCCGCCCCATTTGCGATACTGAGAACGTTTTATCCGCCCTTTCTTACCGAAGTGGGGGAGATAAATGATTTAATATAGATCCATGTTTTGATATAGAGCCCATATAAGAGTCATTTAAGTATTTTCACTGTTTTGTTAATGTTCCTAGCCAAGTTTTTAAACTTCAGTGTCTATACAGTGGTATTTAATATTTTTCAAATACTAATAGACCTTTTGCAATGTCATAGCCCCCTATAAAGATCCGAATGATTTAAGGACTTTTAATGTACATCATTCAGTGGAGAGTGTAAAATGCTTGGCCCAGCCAAACTTAAAGTCATCTAGGGGTTCGCTTTTGCAATTTACATACAAATTTAAAAAATATATCCTGTACCAGATTGTGGTGTAGATTACAAAAAAGGAAGGTAGAAGTTTTCTCACATTTCCAATATTAACAAAATGTTGTAGATGTTTTTTACTACAGGACATTCTCTTTACTTTACGTCCAACTTTACGTACTACTACTTTTTAGCACAATAACAAAACACAACATATTCGGAACTGAAACAAATTTTGTTAAACACTGTAAACGTTATTAATCAGTAAAGGGTTTGATTCGAATATATTTTATTAAGTAATTGGTCAATTTGGGAATTTTAAGGACTTACCACATTTCATTTCTTGTTCTTCTTCTTCGACAGCGCGCAAAACTGCGGAATTAGCCAAGTTTAAGGGTTTGGCAATTTGCTCGTCAATTTCGATCCTGAAAAGAAAACAATGAAAAAAATTTGGTTAGGAAAAAATACGATTATAACGTAGTAACGCAAAAATGTGTTCTTTTTGTCGTTATTTTAGGCTTCCCAATGGATAGAAGAGCTCCTCACCATAAAGTAGAGTGCATATGTAATTAGTTTATTTTATTTTTTTTTGTATATACACCGGAGATTTGCAATTTTCGCCTGTCTGTTATTATCACGAAGACCTATCGTGATACTGAAACTTTATATATATATATATATTCCCGGTATTTTTTGGCATTCCGATTTTTGGAGGCTGGAAATCATATTTGTATACAATTTTCGATATGGGTTCAAGTTTTGGAAAGATAATAGCCCACATATAATTATCCTGCTCAATTTTCAGAATTTTGTGGTTTTAGTCGAATTGTTGCATTGCCCCAGTTATAAGCGAGCAGTGCAAGGTATTATAAGGCTATAAACATATTTCCAGAATATTGTCGATATGGGTCCATGTTTTTGTTGTAGATTCCATATAAATGCCCCGCTTATTAATGATATTATTGAAGTTTTTAGTCAAAACATCTCTTTTTTCTCTCTTTTTCTTTTTCGATATGGTTCCATATTTTGAAATAGTCCCCATACAGATTCAGCTTTATTTACTGTATATTAAGTACATTGTAGCCGCATTTTTGTTTTGGTGTAGACCGAATATAACGGCATCGTCCAATTTGGAATAGAATTTTTAAGCTTTCGGCTGTAATTTGGCAGTCCGGTTACTTTTGATGGTAAAAACCATTTTAGATATCGGTTCATATTTTGACATAACCCACTTTTAATGTCTTGGTAATTTTACCAGATTTCCTGCGTTTTCACTCCGGCGCACAGTGGTCAAAATCTCTAATTAGGCGGTGCTAAATTAATAACTTCTAAAGGTTAATCGCTATTTAAGGTTAATTGCTGAATTTGTGTACAAATTCCAAATTGGCTGGTATCCCTGAGTTTTCGGTATCTTGTAATTGGTAAAATATTTTGAGTAGCCCCCATATGTAATTGACTATTTTATAAAAGTGAATTTTTAAACCTGAGTCAGGAAAATTATGTAATGAAAATAAGTAAAAACGATGTTAAGTTCGGCCCGGCCGAACTTTTTAAACTTCCATCATAAAGATGACAATCAACTTATTTAAAATTAATCGACATTCCTAGAAGAAAACTCATGCTATGATAGAACCGTGAACGCACCGAAAAATATGTGAGAAAAAGATGATTGAAATTCTCAAAATATTTAATAGTGGGGCTACCGTAATTAAATGAAGATCAATATTGATATTTTTTGGTAGTGAGATTTGACAGTTACTGAAAATACAAAATACCACATTACAGCCAATTCGGTCCAGAATTTTTAAAATACCGGCGGAGATGTTGCGAACAGTTATTAAAACCCAAAACACCAAATTAGACCCAATTTGATTAAAAAACGTATCCAAATTGGAAAACGTGTCAAAAATCCCCTAAATATCGAGTATTGGGAAGTGCCTTTATATGAGCTCTATCATGAAACTTGGGTCACTACCAACTAGCAGCCAATTCGGTGAAAAAACGTGTCCAAAATTCCCAGAATACCGAATATTAGAGGATATCGTTATATGGGGGCTGAAACTAGGGTCAATATTAAACATTTTTAATACGGATATGTGGAATATCCGTAATAATACGTAATATTTTTACCAATCAAGGTAGAATATGAAAACAATCAACCTGTTCTGGGCTGCTATACCCCAACATATATATTGAATAACATATATAGTTCATATATATTTTTGTATTTATGCTTAACTTCAGGCCCTTAAACAGCTCATATGTTTTTTTTCGAATACCCCATTTATTGAGTATTCAAAGCAATGCAATGTTTTTTTGTTGTTGTTTATTCATACTTTGTTGCACCATAACTGCAACAACACCAACTTCCATAAAACATTAAACACATAAATGAAAATCTCGATATGTCCATTCCGTATAATTGTCATCGATATTGTAGTAATGAAAAACCAATTTGTTCAGCTCAATTAATACAATTTGACATTTATAAATTATTGCATTGAAGCGTGGTTAAGAGTTATTACAGCAAATAAAAACATGCATGAACAAGAGACAAAACAAAAACGCATGTGGACATGATTCATAAAAACATATAGGAATACGTGTGTACATATGGGAATTAAAAAAATCACATCATCAAATGACAACAATTTCGTTTGGAAAATTCCAAAATCAATATATATATATATATATATATATTTATCCATGTAAAAATGATCCATGTTAAAATGTTTTGCAAATCTCTTCTTCTCACGTCGTTTCAAAAATTAGGCTTTATTGCTATATGGGGGGCTGTAATACTTGTGGATATATTTTTTGTGACCAGGAATATTTCGTTATATTTGCAAATTAAAATCGTATTTTTCTGGTAGCCCCCATTGAACGGTATTCCCAATTTTCAGTATTTTGGGGGAATTGGAACGAATTGGTGGTAATTTAGTACTTTGAGTTCTTATAGAGTAGCAAATCTCCACTAAAAATTATAAATATAGGTATTTTGGGCTTCTTGAGCGCGTTTTTCAACCGAATTCGCTGTAATTTGGTATTTCGCAGGTATTGTGCAGAGTCTCGTGAATATCGGTTCAGATTTAGACATAGCTCTCTTATATATTTTCGTCCGATTTAATGTAAATGGTCCACTAAAGCCCTTATATACTTTCTGATTTTATACGAAATTTGGCATATCACACTGAATTGAGCCTATGATATGATATATGCTAATGCTATGCTATGCTAAGTTTCGTGAAAATCGGCTCAGATTTTGATATAGCTCCCATAAAAATTTTCGTCCGATTTTAAGTAAATGGTGCACTAAAGACCCATAGCTAGGCCGATTGACACAACGTACTGAAGTTAATATAAAGTAATCTCTGGCAATTTTCCTTGAAATCGGTTCATATTTAGATATAGCATAGCTTCCATATATAATTTCGGCCTTTTCATATTAATTGTACACCAAATAAACAATAGGTGTCTGATTGAAATTAAATTTTAATCTAATTATAAAAGGGAAAGTTCTTGTTAGAAAAGGGATCAGTCAGGGAGCAACGGCGAAGACGACAACAGGTGACAACTATCCTATTGGAAAACCAGGTGAGTCAGAGTGGTGATCATAGAATTTAGACCATAAGAAGTGTCCGTAGCTCGTGGGTCCCTTCGCGATAGAACCCTTGAAGTGTTTGTAACTCTCGGGTCCGTCAGTATTAACTCGCGCCGTGTAACAACCCTTGAAGTGTCCGTAGCTCTTGGTTCCGCCGGAATTAACCCATTTAAAACCCTTGAAGTGTTCGTAACTCTTGGGCCCATCGGTTTGAAGTTAACCCTCAGAGCGCCCCTTAAGTGTCCGTAACTCTTGGGTCCGCCGGAATTAACCCGTCTGGAACCTTGAAGTGTCCGTAACTGTTGGAATTTAACCCTCTAAGAACCCCTTGAAGTGTCCGTAGCTCTTGGGTCCGTCGGAATTAACCCTCTAAGAACCCTTGAAGTGTCCGCAACTCTTGGGTCCGTTGAAGATAACCCTCTAAGAACCCCTGGAAGTGTCCGTAACTCTTGGGTCCGCCGGAATTAACCCGTCTGGAACCCTTGAAGTGTTTGCAACTCTTGGGACTGTTGGAATTTAACCCTCTAAGAACCCCTTGAAGTGTCCGTAGCTCTTGGGTCCGTCGGAATTAACCCTCTAAGAACCCTTGAAGTGTCCGTAACTCTTGGGCACGTTGAAGATAACCCGTCTGGAACCCCTTGAAGTGTTCGTAACTCTTGGGTTCGCCGGAATTAACCCGTCTGGAACCCTTGAAGTGTCTGTAACTCTTGGGACTGTTGGAATTTAACCCTCTGAGAACCCCTTGAAGTGTCCGTAGCTCTTGGGTCCGTCGGAATTAACCCTCTAAGAACCCTTGAAGTCTCCGCAACTCTTGGGTCCGTTGAAGATAACCCTCTAAGAACCCCTGGAAGTGTCCGTAACTCTTGGGTCCGCCGGAATTAACCCGTCTGGAACCCTTGAAGTGTCTGCAACTCTTGGGACTGTTGGAATTTAACCCTCTGAGAACCCCTTGAAGTGTCCGTAACTCTGGGGTCCGCCGGAATTAACCCGTCTGGAACTCTTGAAGTGTCCGTAACTCCTGGGCCCGGTGGAATTTAGCACTTTAAGAACCCATTGAAGTGCCCGTAACTCTTGGGTCCGTCGAATTTAACCCCCAATGAACCCTTGAAGTGTCCGCAACTCTTGGGCCCGTTAATGTTAACCCTCTGAGAACCCCTTGAAGTGTCCGAAGCTCTTGGGCACGGTGTATTTAACCCGTTAAGACCTCGTAATTAACTCGGTATTCAAAGTAGATCTGGGACCATTGAAACAACCACATAGGTAGTTGCATATAGTACCAGGGCTAACAGGGGGGAGTACTTATCCCGGTCTCCCACAAAGGACTCGAGCAGAAACAAGGAAGGATTCGGCAAGAAACAAGGGAGTACTTATCAAGGTCTCCGGAGCTCTCATCTAGGACCAGTGAATAACTTATCCAATGCCACGACAAGGACGTATTTATTTAAATAAAGAATAACCATACATACAATAATATACAATTGTAACTCCCCGAAAACCCAGCAATAAACCAAAATTGTGATTAAAACCCAAACAATATGTCTTGTTACTCTTTCAGTCACTAGATTACAAATTCCTGTAACAGACCCTGGCCTCCGTGAGATCACCCCAGCAACCAGAGAAAACTTGTGCCATTACAATGTAAAGGCGTATTTGTTAGGAAATAATGTTGAATGAACCTGATTTTAATTAATTTTACAATGATTTTTTTGTGTGTAATCATTTAATCAATATTGATCCCACTTTAGGCATATTCTCATATAACTTTGCATTGTAAATTGCTGTAGTTTGAGGATTTCATACACACGTTCCACTTTACCATGCGTTATCAGTATCGGTCCACGTTTAGGAGATTTCATAGTTTAGAAAAAGTCCCCATTAAAATTTCTATGTGGTGTACATAATGGTTTACATAAATCGGTTCGTAAAATTGTCGGTGTATGTCCACTGTCCACAGAAAACAGTGTTTTGAAAACTTCCATATCTGCCGTTTACAAATGTTAAATTTTGTTTCGATTTCGCAACTTCTTTTATATGGAAACAGGTGTTCAAAAAAGACACATCCGCAATTTTAAACCAATAAGGAAAGTAGTAAAGTCGGACGGGGCCGACTATATGATACCCTTCACCACTATGGGTATATTAAACAGGACTATTAACATGAAATTGGATGAAATAAAATATGTGGTATTTATCTATATGTGAATCTACCTAGATCTATCCATAAAATATGTAAATCGACTTCAAACAAATATAAATAGGTCATCCGTTGGGCTATGTCTGTACTTCTAGAAAACACAACTACGTAATTCTATGCTCAATTTTGTACGTTGTGCAAAAATTGATGTCAATCTGACTAACATGAGGAGCATGATGCCCTATTTACTTAAAATCAGGCGAAACTATATATCGAAGCTCTATCCAAATATTAAGCGATTTCAAACAAACTTGTCACTGGTTAGGTTATACTAATTTCAGAACGTTTTGTTCCTATCAGCCTATTGGTTCCTTGGTGCGTCAATTACTTAAAATCAATATATAATAAAAGGGAGCTATATTTAAATCTGGACCGATTTTCACGAAACAAGGCAGACATTACTCTAGGCTCAATTCAATACGTTATGCCAAACGTTGGTGCACCATTTACATGAAATCGGATGAAATATATATGAGAGCTATATCTAAATCTGGACCGATTTTCATGAAGCTTGTCAGACATCATCCTAGACTCAATTCAGTACGTTATGCCAAATTTCGTACAAATCGAAGGATATATAGGGTATGGGAGCTATATCTAAATCTGGACCGATTTTCAGCAAACTTGGCAGACATCATTCTAGACTCAATTCAGTAAGTTATGCAAAATTTCGTGCAAATCGAAAGATATATAGGGACTTTGGGGCACCATTTACATGAAATCGGACGAAACTATATATGGGAGCTATATCTAAATCTGGACCGATTTTCAACAAACTTGGCAGACATCGTTCTAGACCTAAATGATTAGGCTGTACCAAATTTGGTGCTAATCGAATGATATATAAGGACTTTGGGGCACCATTTACATGAAATCGGACAAAACTATATATGGGAGCTCTATCTAAATCAGGACCGATTTCCATGAAACTTGGCAGACCTCATTCTAGGCCCAATTAAGTAAGTTATGCCAAATTTCGTGCAAATCGAAAGATATATAGGGACTTTGGGGCACCATTTACATGAAATCGGACGAAACTATATATGGGAGCTATATCTAAATCTGGACCGATTTTCTCGAAACTTGGCAGACATCACTCTAGGCTTAATTCAAAACGTTATGCCAAATTTCGTGCAAATCAAAAGATATATAGGGACTTTGGGGCGCCATTTACATGAAATCGGACGCAACTATATATGGGAGCTATATCTATATATTCTGGACCTAAATGATTAGGCTGTACCAAATTTCGTGCAAATCGAAAGTTATATAGGGACCGTTTACGTTAAATCTGAACCGATTTTTCCCAATTTCAATAGGGTTCGTCCTTGGGCCAAATTAGTGACCTATGTCAAATCTCATCCAATTCGGATCATAAATGCGACCTGTACTTTGTTTACAATTTAACATGGACAGACAGACGGACGGACGGACATGCATAAATCGACTTAGTGATTCTATGC
>NW_026887814.1:0-8888 GCF_032173495.1 Musca vetustissima | reverse complement strand
CGTCTGTCTATGTATTTTTGTGAGCAAAGTACAGGTCGCATTTATGATCCGAATTGGATGAAATTTGGCACAGCTCATTTGTTTGTCCCAAGGACGAACCCTATTGAAATTGGGAAAAATCGGTTCAGATTTAGATATAGCTCCCATTTATATTTTCGTCCGATTTAATGTAAATGGTGTACCAAAGTCCCTATATATCTTTCGATTTGCACGAAATTTGGTATAACGTACTGAATTGGGCCTAGAATGATGTGTGCCAAGTTTCGAGAAAATCGGTCCAGATTTAGATATAGCTCCCATATATAGTTTCGTCCGATTTCATGTAAATTGTTTACCAAAGTCGCTATATATCTTTCGATTTGCACGAAATTTGGCATAACGTACTGAATTGAGCCTAGAGTGATGTCTGCCAAATTTCGTGAAAATCGGTCCAGATTTAGATATAGCTCTCATATATAGTTTCGTCCGATTTCATGTAAATGGTGCACCAAAATCCCTATATATCTTTCGATTTGCATGAAATTTGGCACAGAGTACTGAATTAGGTCCAGAATGATGTGTGCCAAGTTTCGAGAAAATTGGTCCATATTTAGATATAGGTCCCATATATATTGTTTCGTCCGATTTCAAGAAAATTGTGCACCAAAGTCCCTAAATATCTTTCGATTTGCACCAAATTTGGCATAACGTACTGAATTGAGCCTAGAGTGATGTCTGTCAAGTTTCGAGAAAATCGGTCCAAATTTAGATATAGCTCCCATATATAGTTTCGTCCGATTTCATGTAAATGGTACACCAAAGTTCCTATATATCTTTCGATTTGCACGAAATTTGGTATAACATACTGAATTGAGCCTAGAGTGATGTCTGTCAAGTTTCGAGAAAATCAGTCCAGATTTAGATATAGCTCCCATATATAGTTTCATCCGATATCATGAAAATGGTGCACCAAAGTCCACATATATCTTTCGATTTGCACGAAATTTGCCATAACGTACTGATTTGAACCTAGAGTGATGTCTGCAAGTTTCGAGAAAATAGGTCCCAGATATAAATTTAGTCCAGAATGATGTGTGCCAAGTTTCGTGAAAATCGGTTGAGATTTAGGTATAGCTTCCTTATATTATAGATTGGTTTTAAGTAATTGACACAGCAAGGAACAAAACGTACTGCTGATAGGAACAAAACGTACTGAATTAATATGACCTATTGATATTTGTATGAATTCGGTTTACATACTTTTGTCCCATTGTAACAAACGAATGACATGTTAATGGATAGATTAAGTCAATTCGCATTTAGATAAATATCACATATTTTATTTCATCCCATTTCATGCTAATAGTCCTGTTTGATATACCCACAGTGGTGAAGGGTATCATATAGTCGGCCTCGTCCGACTTTACTACTTTCCTTGCTGGTTTAAGCTCGACTTATGGAACAACCGTTCTGTAACAAGCCAGCTAAGTAAGTAAGTAAGGTTAGTGTCTACGCTACAAACACAAACCGCACTACCTTGCGGCGCTAGTATGAACTACAACATACTTTAATACAATTGCGATCGTTCACTCATAATTACCCTACTTAAGTAGCAGGTATGTATTTATGAAAACTTGAAAAGTGTAAGTCAGTTTGCTTAAATTCTTAGCGAACTTACGACGTTTCCTACTAATATGTATGGGGTTTTATATATATATTTATACACGTACATTATTTGCACTTAATTTTGCGATTTCGTTTCATTCATTAATCAATATGGAGCTCATAATTGTAGCTATTTAAACCACTATTTGAGGTTAATTTAAGGTTGAAGGTTTATTTTTCAACAGAATAATTTGTAATTTTATATTACGTGTCGAAAATTGCCAATAACCTATATGTTCACGCTTTAATATCCTCATAACTATAACATTCGATTTTATATATTTTGAAATTTTCATCACATTTTCAAATTATTCTAAGCTATAATTTAGCATGCAGGCTTTAGAATAGGTTGATAACCTCCTTCCCAGCAAATTGTTAATATTGGCACACGCTTGTGTAACATTTTATTGTCGATGTGCCAAATTGTTAAAAATTTCCATTGTTATTGTTACAAATACAAAACACACAAATACTTTTTTTGTTCGCTAGAAATAACAATTGGTCAATTGTTAAAAATTACTGAATGGCATGGAAGTGGTGTCCGGGATTGAATGATGTCAACAATGAATTGTTCTCTATGTAAATACGGAAACTTTAGCCAGGAACAGGATACCACAAAATGCAATTAAAATATTTGAAAAGGGATGTGTGGTTGTTCTGCCCTTGTGGGAGTTTTTTCTAAAACATATTTTTTGATGCAAGAGTTAGAGAAGTTAAATTAGAACATATAGTCTATATGTAGAGTCATGTCGATTTAAAATATAACTTATCAGAAATGCTTTAGCTTAGGTAATCATAATGCTAGAACGAGTTTAAGATACAGCCTGAGGTCTATAGGGGCTATGAACTCATAGTAGATTTCTGGATCTTCAAATGTTTGTTTGGAAAATAGGATTGCCTGTGGGAAAATTCCAATTCGATTATTTGAAGGGACCACCCTAATTTTCAACATATATTGGTCTCCAGGGAAATTACTAAAATATATTTTTATACCCTTCACCACACTGTGGTACAGGGTATTATGTCTTTGTGCATATGTTTGTAAAAGGCAAAAGGAAACGAGATAGACACATGGTTCCTTTTGAGAATATGCATAGAATCACTTTTTAAGTCGATTTATGCATGTCCGTTTGTCTGTCCGTCCATGTATTTTTGTTAACAAAGTACAGGTCGCATTTGTGATCCAATTTGGATGAAATTTGGCACAGTTCACTTATTTGGCCCACGGACGAAATTGGGAAAAATCGGTCCAGATTTAGATATAGCTCCCATATATATTTTCGTCCGATTTTATGTAAACGGTGCACTTAAGTCCCTATATATCCTTCGATTTGCATGAAATTTGGTACAGCGTACTTAATTAAGCCTAGAACCACGTGTATTAAATTTCCTGAAAATCGGTTCAGATTTAGATATAGCGTCCATATATATTTTCGTCCGACTTAAGGGAACCCCCGCCAGTCTCGATTTTATTTTTTCAAGATTTTCAGGTCTATAGGGGCTATGAACTCATAGTAGATTTCGGGATCTTCAAATGTTTGTTTGGAAAATAGGATTGCCTGTGGAAAAATTCCAATTCGATTATTTGAAGGGACCACCCTAATTTTCAACATCTATTGGTCTCCAGGGAAATTACTAAAATATATTTTTATACCCTTCACCACATTGTGGTATAGGGTATCATCTCTTTGTGCATATGTTTGTAACAGGCAAAAGGAAACGAGATAGACACATGGTTCCTTTTGAGAATATGCATAGAATCACTTTTTAAGTCGATTTATACATGCCCGTCTGTCTGTCTGTCCGTCCGTCCGTCCATGTATTTTTGTTAACAAAATACAGGTCGCATTTGTGATCCAATTTAGATGAAATTTGGCACAGTTCATTTATTTGGCCCACGGACGAACCCTATTGAAATTGGGAAAAAATCGGTTCAGATTTAGATATAGCTCCCATATATATTTTCGTCCGATTTTATGTAAACGGTGCACTTAAGTCCCTATATATCCTTCGATTTGCACGAAATTTGGTACAGCGTACTTAATTAAACCTAGAACGACGTGTGTTAAATTTCCTGAAAATCGGTTCAGATTTATATATACCTCCCATATATGTTTTCGTCCGATTTTAGGTAAATAGTGCACCAAAGTCCCTATATATCCTTCGATTTGCACGAAATTTGGCACAGCATACTGAATAAAGTCTAGAACGATGTGTGTTAAATTTCGTGAAAATCGGTTCAGATTTAGATATAGCTCCCATATAAATTTTCGTCCGATTTTATGTAAATGGTGCACTAAAGTCCCTATATATCCTTCGATTTGCACGAAATTTGGCACAGCGGACTTAATTAAGCATAGAACCACGTGTATTGAATTTCCTGAAAATCGGTTCAGATTTAGATATAGCTCCCATATATATTTGCGTCCGACTTAAGGTAAATGATGTATCAAGGTCCCTAAATATCTTTCGGTTTGCACAAAATTTGGCACAGCGTAATGAATTAGTTCTACAATGATGTGTGTTAAGTTTCCTGAAATCGGTTCAGATTTAGATATAGCTTCTCTATCTAACCAAATGAAAAATTTTGTATCGGTTGCAGAATGACATGTTTTTGGATCCAAATTAATTATACTGGTCCTTTAAAAATGCGACGTCTGTTAGAATTCATCTGTTGAATATACCCAAAGTGGTGAAGGGTATCATATAGTCGGCCCCGTCCGACTTTACTATTTCCCTTACTGGTTTAATCTTGCCAACGTTTGTAGATGAAGCATCTTTCATTACCCATTTTTTGTAGTGTATTGTATGTAAAGGAAATATTTTAATAAATAGTCTCACACGAAATTCTCGAAGGCATATTGAAATACGCAAAAGAATTTTAACCAACGGCAATAAACAGACGTCATTCATTCAAATATACTTTTACACTTAAATACATATACACACACACACACCCAACTTTAGTAACCACAATGGTGCTGTGGAGGAAGTACTTATATATAATATAATTTTCTGTTTATTGGGGGGAAATCAATAAATATGGGTGAATTTTTGAAGAATATCAAAATGAAATTTAAGAGAAATTGATGTATATAAGTACATATAAGAAATAAGAGGAAAATATCGTTTAATTCCGCTGGCGTCTTCAATGAAAAGGAAAATTGTTATAATTCTTAAAACCGATTGTAAAGGAATAATTCCAAAACATATTCATATATTTTTCTGTGAAACTTTCAGCAAAATCGGTTCAATTTTTTTTATGACAAAGAGGTTTTAAGCGCATGTGGGAGATACCACCTTGAAAATCAGTAAATTCCTTAATAACTACGCTAAATTTCTGAACATTCTTTGAACACTTCAGCAATACAGGTTCAGCCGTTTTGTGCATAAAATGTCTTTAAAATCATATATATCCTATAAGACATCGCATTTTCGAAGGAATCTTGTCATGAAATTGAACAAACTTAAATATGTGATCTTTATCTATATGTGAACCGATTAACATCTATCCCTAAATATGCCATTCTACAAGCTATGCCCATTCGGGCAGATTTGGGGTTGTTTGCGTACAATGGGAAAAATTTATTTAAATCGATAGGATGGGATCTGGCCAATGAAGACCCACTGGTTTTGTCATATAAAACTCTCTGATATCCATGAAATCGATTCAAAAAGAGTATAAGTTCTGATTTGCTCGAAAAACTCCTTTCGTAAGGAGAGGCTTACACTTAATATTACAATTCGAATAGACGACTAACACATACACAAAATATTCATATTTGCTTTAAGCTTTATGCATCCTTTAACAACTCACACACAATACACAAACACAAAAATAAGAAAATCTGAATGTAGCCTAAAGATGATTACACGATGTGGTAGCAAGGGCATGAGTGAGAGAGGCTACTTCGTTTTTTTTCGGTTGTTGTTCTGGTTGAAACAATTTTAATTCTTAGAAAATCCCTCTAGCTATTAACAGATACATGGATACAGTAGAGTTGCGCAGAGACAGTAGAGGCTCGTGATATAGGGTTGTCATATAGAGTTTGCGAGAAATAGAAAAAAATGATAAGACCAAAATTATGCACACAATTTTTTCAAAAAAAATGCATAATCGACCAATAAATCCTAACGTGAGCATATCTAAATAAAAACGATCCGTAAGCCAAAGGTTTGCGGATGATTTTTATTTGAATTAAAATCATGTCAAAATACTCTATAAACTGCTGACAAATAAAAACCGGCCAATATCGAAAATTAAAAAAAATGTTTCCAAACAAATCTAAAAACCTAACGATTTTCCCTACCAAATATGCAAATGACAGCCCTGGTCGTAGAATAAAGCAAAAGAAATGCCCTTTCCACAAGAGCAAAAAAAAAAAACAAAAAAACAAAATTTTTAAAATTCCAAATGCAAGGCAACCAAGTGTTCGGCAACCAAATGTGTTGCACATTATGGCAAGTGGCAATATAATAGGCATCATGGAAATGAGTATCAGCCAGAGGAGAAATAGGACCACAGGCGATATTCATTTCTTAACCAACCAAGCGCACAGACATACCCATGCAAGCCAACAGAATAACAAACCAAAAGCTAGGGAGAGGAGCAGATACTGTGGAGAGAGCCAGTTATACACCAACATAAATGACAGGATTTATAATTGAGAATTCTGAAAAAAATTACCACAGGCTGCGTAATGTATGGACCAGATGATTATGATGTTGAAAAAGAACAAGCAAAAAAGAAGCACACATAAAAAACACAAACAAATTGAATAACGAAAAAGCAAAATTAAAGCAGAGAAAAGAAAAACAACAATGTTTGTTTTTCTTCTCAGAGTATTAGGCATAAATTCTAAAAATATTATTTTTTCAAGAATTAAGCAAATTCAAGTTGAGTTAAGTTTTCTTCTTGGCCAAATATCATATGGGGGTTACATGTGGCACATGATCCCACAAAATAGAAGCATAAATAAATGCCTTTGAGTGCCAAACACATACAGACACATACGAGTACACCACACTCAAAAATTCGTACATTTTTAATTCATCTTCTTCTTCAACAAGTTTTCCGGCAATGTCTGATGGAATATTTAAAATGCAAATGTGGATTAACAAATAATAATGGTTCTGACTTCATTTATTATTTGATGGTTGAGTGATGCTTAAGGAATTTAGGAAATTTCAGCAACGTTTTTTTCAAATGCTTTGAGGATGTACTTTATACGATGCCAAAACATTCTGTAAGGATTGACACAGCAAAGAGAAGACATTTTTAAATATTTATGTATGGGCAATGGATTGAAAAACAGCATAGAGGCCTATAAGAGTATTGAGGATATGATCCTTGACAGCATTTACTGCAAGAACAATTTAAATAATAATTATGTTTAACAATTTTAAATATTTTTGAAAAATCTTTTCAGAACAAAAATGCAAGAACAATTTAAATAATAATTATGTTTAACAATATTTAATATTTTTGAAAAATCTTTTCAGAACAAGAATGGTGGATTTTAAAAATATTTTTTGCAAAGACTATCATAGGCGTATATTTCTTAACATATGTCTTAAAAAGACTTACAGAGCCAAAGGCATGGATCTTTCTTTTACTTTTACGGAGACTCACAAAGCCTTAAGTGTGGAGTTTTTAAACTATTTATATTTTTATACCCTTCACCACACTGTGGTACAGGGTATTATGTCTTTGTGCATATGTTTGTAACAGGCAAAAGGAAACGAGATAGACACATGGTTCCTTTTGAGAATATGCATAGAATCACTTTCTGAGTCGATTTATGTATGTCCGTTTGTCTGTCCGTCTGTAGATGTTAAATTGTAAACAAAGTACAGGTCGCATTTATGATCCGATTTGGATGAAATTTGGCACAAGTCACTTATTTGGCCCAAGGACGAACCCTATTGAAATTGGAAAAAATCGGTTCAGATTTAGATATAGCTCCCATATATATTTTCGTCCGATTTAAGGTAAATGGGGCACCAAAGTCCCTCTATATATTTCGATTTGTATGAAATTTGGCACAGAGTACTGAATAAGGTCCAGAATGATATGTGGTAAGCTTCGAGAAAATCGGTTCAGATTTAGATATAGCTCCCATATATATTTTCGTCCGATTTCATGTAAATGGTGCCCAAAGTACATAAATATCTTTTGATTTGCACGTGAAAATCGAAATTTGGCATAACGTACTGAATGTCTGCCCAGTTTCGAGAAAATAAGTCCAGATTTAGATTTCATGTAAATGGTGCCCCAAAGTGTGGTAGACGTTTTGGCAAGTAAATAAAACCAAAAACATATTTTCATACAATAAAGTTTCGGCTTTAATTATTACAATAAAAATTCCTCAAAACTTCACATTAAAATTACACTGGATTACAAAATTAACAATAGCAATAAACCTTATTATTGATTGATAGCAGGATGAACGAATCTCCGATTTCAATTCCAATTATTTAATTATTTAGCCAAATTAAGTTTTCATATAACCCTTCTGGGACCATGGCATTATCCACAACTGGATATATTCTCAAACTTCACTTTTTTATATTTCTATAAACATTATTATAAACAACAGCTATCCACTTTACCGAGGCTTGACTGTTGCTCTAACACCATACTGGGATTGACTAATAGCCGCACAATATTAAATTTGATTCTTCACTATATCTGAGAAAAAAACAACACTCTTAATAAAAAAAAAATCTCTTAAGGATATGCTTTTTCAACTCACCCTGATATTGGAGTATTTCTAAACCTTTTATTATAAATTTAGCAAGACAACATTTTTACACTGTTCTCCATCACGTTTCTTCTTCTTTGATTTGTTTTTGTCGTATCTCTCTTTACCTTTTCATTCATAAATACCCACTTCATTCATAACATTGATCACAATGGAATTATATTCACCACTATAGTAATGAGAGTAGGTGGATGTCTTGGCTAATATTAAATTACATTATCCCAATAGGATTTACATATATTAATTTTACTAAAATTATAAAAATATAAATAACATTGCAATTTTCGAATTCTACGAGTTTCATTTGGTAGATTTGGCGTATTTTCTTACATAAATCTGATCTTGCATAAAAATTAATATTAAAACATTTGAGCCTGGCAACATTCATAATTTGACAGATTGTGCATACGATATTGCATAGTTTATTTTGGTATTAATTTTCTTCATTGCAACCAACTTAAGTTTCATACTTCAGAAAAC
>NW_026887813.1:0-8931 GCF_032173495.1 Musca vetustissima | reverse complement strand
CAAATTGAGATGAATTCAAGGAAATGAAAATACATAAAAATCAAGGAAAAGTTTAAGGAGCAAGTGTTTTAAAAACATTGTAAAATTAGGAAGAATAAATAAACAGCAAATGGTAAAAAATTACTATTGCTATTATCTGTACAATACCTAAACAAAGAATATAAAACATATAGGGTTTATGAAATAGAATGTAGGAATAAAGCGGTGGGTAATGCATTGTACCCAACGGAATAGGTATTGGAATATGTAAGTCCACGTTTTGTTATAGGCCTCATATAGCAGTAGTTTCCCATGGTTTTATATTTTGAATTTTCTAATTGCATTTTCCCACCGAAGGGGTAGTAATTTGGAATTCCGATTTATTGTAGGTTGAAAACATGTTTGCATAATTTTTTCCTGTTTTGAAACAGGCCCCATATGTATGTCTGTTGAAATCACGATGGAGATTGCAATATTTAAGATAGAGTTCTAAATTTTGCACAGACATTGTTAGTACTGCTATGATGTTTGGTATTGCAAATGGGATATATCGGTTCACATTTTGGTTTAGCCACATTACGGTACTCCTCAAATACTCTACTTTGGGTTTCCAACCAAATTGGCTGTAATTTGACATTTTGAGTTCTCATTGTATAGCACATATCCGTACTAAAACTATTAATAACAGGGTAGCCCCCAATATTCGGAATTTTGGGGACAAAAATTTCAATATTGATCTTCGTTTTATTACAGACGCATATAAAGGTAGCCCCCACATAAAGCCCCATATAAAGGTAGCCCCACTAATAAATATTTTGAAAATGTCAATCCTTTTTCTCACATAACCTTAGTTTTCTTCTAGGAGCCCTCATTTATATATTTTGATTGTCATCATCATGGTGGAGCGTATAAAAAGTTCGGCCGGGCGGAACTTAACATCGTTTTTACTTGACACAACTAAAAACCAGTAAGGAAAGTAGTAAAGTCGGTCTGGACCGACTATATGATACCCTTCACCACATTGGGTATATTCTACATATGTATCCTAACAGACGTCGCGTGACTAATTTATATTTCTTCAGTACGTTGTGTCAATCGGAATCGACTTGTCATGTAATTCGTTTGTTACAATGGGACAAAGGTATTTAAATATACTTCAAACAAATATCACTAGGACATCCTTTGGGATATGTGTGTACTTCGAGAAATACGTAACTACGTTATTCTATGCTCAATTTGGATGTTGTGCAAAATTTCACGTCAATCTGATTTCTCATCAGGATTTTGATGCACCATTTACTTGAAATCGGACGAAATATATATGGAAGCTATATCCACATATGAACCGATTTCAATGAAACAGGTTATACTAATTTTAGTACGTTTTGTTCCTATCAGCCATATATTGGTTCATTGGTGCGTCAATTACTTAAAATTAATCGATAATATATATAGGGAGCTATATCTAAATCTCAACCGATTTTTACGAAACTTGGTACACATCATTCTATACTAAATTCAGTACGATATGCAATATAAGAATATTGGTAAAGTGTTATATTAAATCGTATATATATATATATAGATCTGAACCAATTTTTACGAAACTCAGCACACATCATTCCAGACCCAATTCAGTACGCTATGCCAAATTTCGTGGAAATCAAAAATATATAGGGGCTTTGGTGCACCATTAAAATTAAATCGGACGAAAATATATATATATGGGAGCTATATCTAAATCTGAACCGATTTTCACGAAACTTGGCAGACATTACATTAGGCTCAATTCAGTACGTTATGCCAAATTTCTTGCAAATCGAAAGATTTGACGGACATGCATAAATCGACTTAGAAAGTGATTTTATGCATATTCTCAAAAGGAACCATGTGTCTATCTCGCTTCCTTTTGCCTGTTACAAACATATGCACAAAGACATAATACCCTGTACCACAGCGTGGTGAAGGGTATAAAAAATTTGCTTCAAGTCGTACAGATTATTGTGATGCTTTTATTGTAACCAGTAGACCATAGCCATTGATTTTCGCACGATGGGATCACTTTGGTGAACTGTTTGGCATAAGTCTTTGATCGAATTTTCCCCCCAAAATAAAGTTCGGAAATATTTCTGTAAATATCAGTCAATCAACAAACCGTATACATGGGTTGTCCCTTTTTGATAGGGGAAATCGCATAGTGGCACTCACACAACGTCGTTGATGTGCCAAATCGTTGAGAGCGACAGAACAAAGAGAAAAGTGTTACAATGTATACTATCTCTTCAGGCTGGGGAAGAACCACCACCATGTACGTAAGGTGATGTTGCGGGAGGCATTAAAAGCTCCAAGCTCGGCGATTGGTCTTGTAGGAATATCTATGGATTTGTTGGAATATCTATCTTCAGGCTGAGGAGGGACTACCACAACTTATGAAAAGGATGTTGCAAGTTTAAGCAGCTTGGTCATTACGTCTGCGGAGGGACCATCAGAATTTAAAAAGGGGGTGTTGCAAGTGACATTAGACGCTCAAATCGTTTAAGGCGCTTGGTCATGACGGAATATCTTTCAGAATGGAGTAAAGTACCTTACCAATATGCTCAAGTTATTGTTAACTACCCACAAAGTTTCCTCAAGTCAAGAGGCTGACTCATAATTTTTTTTTGACAAATTATAAATAGATGGGTCGATCTACAGCTTCAGTGAGGTTAACTAACGTAGATGCTACGCAATGGAAAAACATTCAACCCTGAGATCAGGGTGGAATAGCCGTCTAAATCAGACGGAATCAATTTGAGTAAAGAACAAGTGAAACCAGTAAGGAAAGTAGTAAAGTCGGACTGGACCGACTATATGATACCCTTCACCACTTTGGGTATATTCAACATATGATCCTAAAAGCCGTCGATTTTTCGAAGGAAAATTGACATGAAATTGAACGAATTCAAATATGTGACCTTTGTCTATATCCGAACCAGTGTTGCCAAAACTTGATTGAGAAAAAATGCTAGATTTTGTTGAAAAAGATGCTAAAAAGTGCTAAAAATTTTACAAAAGTTCCAGAAAAAAGTGCTAAAATAAATATAAGGAAATTTGATTATAGTTTATAATGAGATCTAAATTTCTTAAAATAGAAATTAACCCCTATGCTGGAAGGTATTATAAGCGTTTGTGTTTCAACTGTTTGTAACTCCATGAAATATTGGTCCTCCATGAAATATTGGTATTGCCGAGTCGTTATATCTCGACTAAGTGAGTCGATATAGATGTGTGTGTCTATCCCTCTGTCCATTAACATTTGTAAACAAAGTAACGGTCACCGCTGTGAAACAATTGTCACGATATTTTTCATATCTGGTTCTGGTCAGTGAAGACACTTATTGTGCTTTGGTAAAATCGATCTATATTCGGCTGTTGAAGTCAACCAAAAGCATTTTATATTTTTTCCGGGTCTCTTTAGAGGCCACAAAATTGTACACAAAATTTTACATTGGGAAAACGCTAATTAATAATCATATTGAGCAAATCAAATTGACCAACACTATTGTGTGAAAAAAATACAAAATTTGCATTCTATGCCGTATGCATTCATTTAGAAGGATAGAGACCGGATGTGAAAGCTATACGTAAATATTTACAGGGTTCTATCTATTCTAATAATATTTAGTATTACCATTACCACACTATATGATATGGTGAAGTGCGACATCTATGTATAGTTTTGAACGGATGAAATAATGATGAAATATCTAGATGTCATTTTTATAACCCGAACACCAATAAACCAATTAAAGAAAAAGCATGGACAAAGACTTTAGCATGACAATTAAAAAAATCATTCCATGACATTTTTTATTGCCAAGAGGAGTAAAGCTAATTTTTAAATTTATTTAAATTATATTGATTTATATATACTAGAATGTTCAATGTGTTTTTATATCCACCATCATATGGTGGAGTCTATAATAAATTCGACGTTCCGTTTGCAACACCTCGAAATATTCATCGGGGACACCACAAATCGTGAAATCACTATAGAGATCGCTATATTTAAGATAAAGCACCGATCCTAGGATGTTTGGTATTGCAAATGTCATATATCGGTGCAGGTATTGGTCTAGCTCCCATATAACGATACCCCCAATATTCGGTATTTTGGGAATTTTGGACAAATTTTTCAATCGAACTGGCTGTGATCGAATCGAACCTAAAATTCTCAAAATTCCCAAAATTCCGAATATTGGGGGTATCGTTATATGGGAGCTAGACCAATACTTATTTATGTTGACCCAAGTTGATATTTTGAGACACGTTTTTCAACAGAATTGGCTGTAATTTGGTATTTTGTATTCTCATTGGCTGTAAAATCTCATCTCAGTGTCCTATCATAACATGAGTTTTCTCCTAGAAGCCCCATTCATTTTAGATATTCATGGTGGAGAATAAAAGGTTCGACCCTTAACATCGTTTTTACTTGTTATATTCTGATATTGTAGTATTATTATAATACAAGGAGGTGGATGTCTCGCAGATTTTTTTACCGACACGGCAATTATTTTCGCAGAACATTACATCATATGGATAGCCCCGCCCGACTAAATTGCTTCGCTCACTGGAAAAAAAACATTGGAAAATCAAATCCACCATGTGAAGCATATGGAAACTTCAATGTGACAATGTGAAATCGAAAAACGAAAATTTTTTGAAGTGATATTAAAAATTTTAAAAAAAATCTTGGAGCAAATTAAAAATGCTAAAAAAAGTGCTAGGTGCTATATCAATTTTTTTGGTGCTAAACGAGATTAAAAAGTGCTAAATCTAGCACTAAAAGTGCTAAATTGGCAGCACTGATCCGAACCGACTAACATCAATCCCTACACATGTCATAAATTATGCTAAACTTTGTAAACCGATTTAAAGCAAACTTGACACACGCTATTCGGCGAAATTATATATGGAAGCTATGCTATATCAATATCTGAATCGATTTCAAGGAAACTTATCAGAGAATAATTTATATAAACTTCAGTACGATGTGTCAATCTTTAGTGCGCTATTTACCTAAAATCTGGCGAAACTATATATGGGAGCTATATATAAACCGGAACCGATTTTCACAAAACTTAGTTCACGTCTTTCTAGACTCAATTTAGTACGCTATGCCAACATTCGTGCAAATCGAAAGATTTTCAGGGACTTTGGTGCACCATTTACCTAAAATCGGGCGAAACTATATATGGGAGCTATATCTAAATCTGAACCGATTTTCACGAAACTTAGCACACATCATTCTATACTCAATTCAGTATGGTGTGCCAAAAAACGTGCAAATCGAACGATTTTGAGGAACTTTGGTGCACCATTTACAAAAAATCGGGCGAAACTATATATAGGAGCCATATCTAAATCTGAACCGATTTTCACAAAACTTAGCTCACATCTTTCTAGACCCAATTTAGTACGCTATGCCAAACTTCGTGCAAATCGAAAGATTTTCAGGGACTTTGGTGCACCATTTACCTAAAATCGGGCGAAACTATATACGGAAGCTATATCTAAATCTTAACCGATTTTCACGAAACTTAGCACACACCATTCTATACTCAATTCAGTATGGTGTGCCAAATAACGTGCAAATTGAAAGATTTTGAGGAACTTTGGTGCACCATTTACAAAAAATCGGGCGAAACTATATATGGGAGCTATATCTAAATCTGAACCGATTTTCACGAAACTTAGCACACATCATTTTAGACTTAAATTAGTACGCTATGCCAAAATTTATACAAATAGAAAGATTTTCAGGGACTTTGGTGCACCATTTACCTAAAATCGGGCGAAACTATATATAGGAGCTATATAGATCTTAACCGATTTTCACGAAACTTAGCACACATCATTCTATACTCAATTCAGTATAGTGTGCCAAATTACGTGCAAATCGAAAGATGTCGAGGGACTTTGGTGCACCATTTACTAAAAATTGGGCGAAACTATATATATAGGAGCTATATCTAAATCTGAACCGATTTTCACAAAACTTAGCACACGTCTTCCTAGACTTAATTCAGTACGCTATGCTAAAATTCGTGCAAATCGAGAGATTTTGAGGGACTTTGGTGCACTATTTACCTAAAATTGGGCGAAACTATATATGGGAGCTATATCTAAATCTGAACCGATTTTTACGTAACTTATCACACATCATTCTAGACTTAATTCAGTAAGCTATGCCAAAATTCGTGCAAATCGAAAGATTTTCAGGGACTTTGGTGCACCATTTACAAAAAATCGGGCGAAACTATATACGGGAGCTATATCTAAATCTAAACCGATTTTCACAAAACTTAGCACACATCTTTCTAGACTTAATTCCGTACGCAATGCCAAAATTCGTGCAAATCGAAAGATTTTCAGGGACTTTGGTGCATCATTTACCTAAAATCGGGCGAAACTATATATGGGAGATATATCTAAATCTGAATCCATTTTCACGAAACTTGGCACACACCATTCTATACTCAATTCAGTATGGTGTGCCAAATAACGTGCAAATTGAAAGATTTTGAGGAACTTTGGTGCACTATTTACATAAAATCGGACGAAAATATATATGGCAGCTATATCATAATCTGAACCGATTTTTACAAAACTTAGCACACGTCTTTCTAGACTTAATTCAGTACGCTATGCCAAAATTCGTGCAAATCGAAAGATTTTCAGGGACTTTGGTGCACCATTTACCTAAAATCGGGCGAAACTCTATACGGGAGCTATATCTAAATTTTAATCGATTTTCACAAAACTTAGCACACATCACTCTATACTTAATTCTGTACGATATGCCAAAATTCGTGCAACTAGAGAGATTTTGAGGGACTTTGATGCACCATTTACCAAAAATTGGGCGAATCTATACATAGGAGCTATATTCATATCTGAACCGATTTTCACAAAACTTAGCACACGTCTTTCTAGACTTAATTCAGTACGCTATGCCAAAATTTGTGCAAATCGAGGGAAAACTTACCAAAAATCGGGCGAAACTATATATGGGAGCTATATCTAAATCTGACCCGATTTTCACAAAACTTAGCACACGTCTTTCTAGACTTAATTCAGAACGCTATGCCAAAATTCGTGCAAATCGAAAGATTTTCTGGGACTTTGGTGCACCATTTACCAAAAATCGGGCGAAACTATATATGGGAGCTATATCTAAATCTGAACTGATTTTCACGAAACTTAGAACACACCATTCGAGACTTATTTCCGTACGCTATGCCAAAATTCGTGCAAATGGAAAGAATTTCTGGGACTTTGGTGCTATATATACCATATATATATTTGGTACTATTTACCAAAAATCGGGCGAATCTATATATGGGAGCTATATCTAAATCTGAACCGATTTTCACGAAACTTGGCACACATCTTTTGAGGCTCAATTCAGTACGCTATGCCAAATTTCGTGCAAATTGAAAGATTTTCAGGGTCTAAAGTCCATAAATCGGACAAAAATATATGGGAGCTATATTTAAATCTGAACCGATTTTTCCCAATTTCAATGGGGTTCGTCCTTGTGCCAAATAAATGAGCTGTAACAAATTTCAGCCAAATCGGATTATAAATGCGACCTGTACTTTGTTTACAATTTAACATCAACAGACGGACGGACAGACGGACATGCATAAATCGACTCAGAAAGTGATTCTATGCATATTCTCAAAAGGAACCATGGGTCTATCTCGATTCCTTTTGCCTGTTATAAACATATGCACAAAGACATAATACCCTGTACCACAGTGTGGTGAAAGGTATAAAAAGCTTTAAGTTTGGCAGGGCCGTACTTTGGATACCCATAAGTATTCTGACAGGTTCTTTCAATATAGAAAATATACCAAAAATGGACCTATACCGATAATTCTACAAACCGATTTATGTAAACCATTATGTACACCAACGCATGGTAGGGTATAAAATACACAAACTGTTGCAATTTAGAGTTCAAAATTATCGACATGAGCCATTTTATAGTAGAATGTTTGCTGGTGAAAATATGCTCAAAGATAACTCCATCTCACGTTATGACTAAAGGGCGAGCTATTACAAATTAATTCATAATCAGATACCCGTTCGATATATATATATATATATATGCACCTACTGCACCAATTTCAACAAAACGTAATGACGTTATTCTGGTCTCAATTCGGACAAACATTATTAGTTTGGTGCACCATTTACCTAAAATCGGACGAAAATATATATGTGGGAGATATATCTAAATCGGAATCGATTTTGCCGAAATTTAGCACACATCATTCTCGACTTAATTCAGCACGCCTTGCCAAATTTCGTGGCGCTATATCTAAATCTGAACCGATTTTCACCAAACTTAACACACATCATTCTAGACCCAATTCAGTAGGCTATGCCAAATGCCAAATAACATGGAAAGACATACGGACGCATAAATCGACTCAAAAAGTGATTCTATACATATTCTCAAACGGAACCATGTGTCTATCCCGTTTCTTTTTGCATGTTACAAACAAATGCACAAAGACATAATACCCTTGCCACAGTGTGTTGAAGAGTATAAAAATCTGCATAATATATATTTTTGGAAATCCAAATATGCACCAGATACCGAAATACTCAGCTATATTAGATGATATTTATTGTCACATTCAGTTACGAAGGGACTATATTACTGCAGGATAGGAAACGATGAAGCAGGCGTTTCGGGCTTTTTACATCGACTTTTGCAGAATAATTTGTAAAATATATACGGCAATTTAAAATTAACGGCTTTCTTCATGTCCTCCACCAAGATAGAAAATCAAAATAATTTGAAATTTTTAATTAAAATAAAATTATTTTGTTGTCCGTTTACCTCCAAATGATGGAGCAATACGTAACTTGGGTCCAAGGGGTCAGGCAAAAAAAAAA
>NW_026887812.1:0-90119 GCF_032173495.1 Musca vetustissima | reverse complement strand
GACAATGCCTATAATTTTGGCATGAAGTGGACCGAAAACTTAATTTTTTGTTCTAAATGATGTGTGTCAAGTTTCGTGGAAATCGGTTCAGATTTAGATATAGCTCCCATATGTATTTTTTTTTTGGTTTTAATCTGTGTAATAAAATAAAAAAAATGGATTTCGGAAAATAGTGCTTATGTATGTGAAGAGTACTAAATGGTAATAAACATGATATTAGATGTAGAAATAGAGGTGGAATTCGGAACTATAGTACAACAAATTATACAGTATTCACGATTTCCATATGAAATATGTTTTTGTATTCCCTTTTCGCATACGAAGTAGCGGGCACTTTGCTAGTCTGATTAATAAATACGATCTGCACTTTGTTTACAATTTAACATGATCAGACGGATGTAAAGTGATTGTATGCATATTCTCAAAAGGAACCATGGGTCTATCTCGTTTCCTTTTGCTGTTACAAACATATGCACAATGACATAATACCCTGTACCACAGTGAGGTAAAGGGTATAAATACGATTTCATAGACAAAAGTTAATACCGATGAATATGTAAGCGGACTCATGGAATGTGCGGCTTATAGTATAGGGTATCTAATGACGAAGTTTCATAGACTACTAAAGGGAGCGAATTTTATAGTTTAGTCGATGTTTGTTTTACATAGATTCCGATTTAATAAAGAATATTTTCTTACTGTATCTTGGCATATAGGCAGATTTTTTGTTACCATAAATAACATTTTATAACTCCTCCAATTTAATACATTTTTTTCTACATATATTTTTCTTTCCCTTATTTCAGTTTTAAACCCTTATGCTTCAACCCGGAAGCCAAGTTTTAAAATAATTGGACATTTATGAAAATCGTATGTATGTATGTTAAAAGTATACATGTTTTATTTTTAAGCACCAACATAATTTTAATGACACTTGGCCTGAATCTCATTATACTAAAACGGTATGCAAATGACAACAACAGCAGTTGGAATAATAAACAAATAAAAGTGCAATATTAAAAATAAAATAAAAAACGAAAAATAAAAATAATCAACAATTCAAATCAATTTAGTTCTAAATCTAAACATTTTGATTAGAAACGAATATATTTTATCAACTAGTTTTTCGAACATATTTTAGTATTAGTAGTATAGCAGTGGTGACAATATGTTAATTTGAAGAAAAACCGGGAGTCATGTTTGAGTTTATAAATATCCAGTAGCTGGGCAATTAATAGTTGAGGAATCAAACAACAAAACGAAAAGAAACAAAACAAAATTGATTGAATCCAATTAAATAGTCATTGGCAGTTGCAACTTCGTTTGGTCGATCTGTCGGTTGTCGTCTTATTAATGAAAATCAAAACATAAAATGGAAACCATTTTTTTAAATTTTAATTTTGTTGAAAAAGAAAAAAACAAATATACATATTTTGTTCACCCTGCTGCAGCGGTGTGCTAATGAGCTGTGAACCTTCGGAGGTGATCCACCGGGCAATCCCATAACTCTCTTCATGGTGGCCCATCCACACAATACCATAAGTGGCATTCCATTGGCAATTTCCAAGAAACGTTTTAATTAGTAGAAACAGGGAAAGTGATTGCTGCGCAGGTTTTTGTTGTATTGGAAACAATGAATGGATTTCATTTTAAATCAGGACACTTCATTTAAACAGTTTAAATTTTTGAAATATAATTCAGATGAAGGGAATATGTATATATTGGCTCAAGGAAGCCTTTATAGAACAGTAATTGGGAGTATTTATAGACGAGTGGAAGAAAGGAATCTTTCTAGAAGAACTGAATGGATACATTATAGACGAGCTGAAGGGAGTCTTTGTAGACAAGATGAAGGGAATCTTCATTGACGAGCTGAAGGGAGTCTCTATAGACGAGCTGAAGGTAGTATTTATAGACGGGCTGAAGGGGGTCTTCATAGACGAACTGAAGCTAGTCTTCATTGACGAGCTGAAAGGAATCTTCATTGACGAGCTGAAGGGAGTATTTATAGACGAGCTGAAGGGGGTCTTCATAGACGAGCTGAAGGTAGTCTTCATTGAGGAGCTAAAGGTAGTCTTCATTGACGAGCTAATGGGAGTCTCTATACGAGCTGAAGGAAGTCTCTATAGACGAGATGAAGGGAGTCTCTACAGACGAGCTGAAGGGAGTCTCTACAGACCAGCTGAAGGCTGGGAGTCTTTATAGACGAGCTGAAGGGAGTCTCTATAGACGAGCTGAAGGCTGGAAGTCTTTATAGACGAGCTGAATGCTGGGAGTCTTTATAGACGAGCTGAAGGCTGAGTGTCTTTATAGACCAGCTGAAGGTTGGGAATCTTTATAGTCGATCTGAACACAGTCTTTATTGAGATGGAGTAGTGGTTTATAGATAAACTGAAGGGTGTGTTTATAGACTACCTGAGCTACAAATAGTCTTTATAGACGAGCTGAAGAGAGTCTTTATGTGCTAGTTGCCAATTTACAAACATGTATTTTATTATGCCCAAAAATATACGCACGAACCTATGGTATCTGGTCTTATCTGGCGTCTACATTAGTGTGTATATGTACCACGCATTCAACTGGGCCATTAACTTGTTTCTTCATCTTCTATTCGGTTGTTCGCATGGTTTACGTGTCGCATAGTTCCAATTGGAGGTCGGATGGTTTGTATGGACTACCTAACAATGAACTCATGTTCCATGTTCAGAAAAAATGGTTGTTACTTGACTAATATTGTCTACCATGGCATGGCTGCCCGGTCGTCTATGTGTATGCAGATTATCGTTGTGCACTTGTGTAGCACACCTTCCATTGGTGTCAACACCTCTTTGCGCACAAATCTGTTAAATTAATTTGTTGCTTGTTTTGCAGCCGTTAATTGGCCATAATACGAACAAATATGTGTATGTGCGAACGATTGCAGCCATGTAGACATAGTTTATTTTTTGTTATCGATATATAAAAGTAATTGACATTTTTTTTTATTTTTTGAAAACATTATCAGAAAGTAGACTCGATAGAGTTCTCAGTCTTTCGCTCATCTATAAGGACTTCTGCGCTATCAGATAGTCTATTAAAACTCATCGGCCCTCCAGTCTATCTATAAGGACGTATGCCCCTTAAGACTCCTTTTAAGTTGAACTAAAATATGTTCCTTTCCTAATGATCAAAATGAATTTTTCATATCTTCCTCCTTAACCTTGTAGCTATAAAAATATGGGTCCTTCAGTCCTCTCCCTCTGCGTGTGTGTGTGACACAAAGAATTTTGGATAATTAAAACAATAAACTAAAAAAAATTAATAAAACCGACCAAACAGTCGATTAACACTGAACGACATTCTTTAGACAATATTTTTTTTTCATTTCGGTTCAATAAAAATAAGAGGCATAAAATCAAAGTTTATCACTCAAGTAAAAATACAGCGAAAGACAAACATAAGGACAGGCGGGCGGGCAGGCAGGCAGATATTAAGGACAGACAACCAAGACAAATTCAACAGATAACTAAAGACAGTTTGTTTGGATAAATGCCTGAACTACAGGACGGATGTTGGTTGGGGCAGAAAAACCGACCGACAGACAGACATCAGATTCAAACATAAATATTACCAAATTAGTTGATCGTCGTCGTGGCTGTTGTTGTTGTAGTCGATTTTTATTCTGCTTAAATATGTATATCTGGGCGTGTGTATCGTTCATTTATTATGGTGGCTACCAACCAGACAGCTACTGTTTTGTGGCTGCGTTTAATTCAATTTGCCCCAACTGAAAAAAACGGAAAAAAGGTTTAAGGTCTTACTTGGTCGTTTTAATCTGAAATCCCTTTTTTGGCGTTGTTGTGTTGTTTTCAAACTGTTATTCCTAATTAATAACAAGTTAAAGAATTTTCTTAATTGTTTTTCGTGATGCATTTCATTTGTCTTTCGTTCGTTTTTTTTTCTGAGAGTGTTTCGTTTTGATTTTCAATTCAGTTGCAACCCTTTATGGTGGGTTTATTTATTAAAAGATTTTCATTTGGGGAAAATGGAAATTAACTGAAAATGTTTTTCAGAGGAAGTGCAATTTAAATATTTAGACTTAAATTACAACTAAATGTCACATGTAGAACATAGATGTTATTTAATGTGTTTTAGAGACGAGCTGCAGGCCGGAAGTTTTTATAGACCAGTTGAAGACAGTATTTATGTTTATTTATGTTTATGTTTTTTAGACGAGGTCAAGGTAGTTTATAGACAATCAGAAGTGAGTCTTCATAGACGAGATGAGCATAATGAAGTCTGGATATACGAGGAAGGATGAAGGAAGTATTGTTAGATAAGCTGAAAGGAATCTTTAAAGGCGAGCTGAATGAACTCTGTAAGGACGATCCTACGGGAGTCTTCATAGTCGACCTAACCGGAGACTATATAGTCGACTTGAAGGTACTCTTCATACACCAGCTGAGGGAGATTTATAGACTAGCTGAATGGAAACTGTATAGTTACCTGAAAGGAGTCTTTATAGTCGACTTGAATGATGTCTTTATAGACCACTTGAGGGAGTCTTATAGATGAGCTGAAGGGAATTTTTATAGTTACTTGAAGGGAGTCTGTTTAGTCGACTTGAAGGTAGTATTTACAGACCAGCTAAGGGAGTCTTATATGCGAGCTGGAAGGATTATTCATAGACCAGCTGATGGATTCTTTATTGAAGTGCCGAAGGCAGTTTTTATAGACGAGCTGAAGTGAGTCTTCATAGTCGACCTGAAAGGAATCTTTATAGTCGACCTGAAGGGATTTATTATAGATGAGCTGAAGGATGTCTTCATACACAAGCTGAAGGGGGTCTTTGTAGACCAGCTGAGGAAGTCTTATAGACGGGCTGAGGTGATTTTATGATGTGATGAAATCTAGCTATTTCTAATGGACAACGATACTCTCTGAAATATATGGAGGAATGTTAATGGATGAGTTTTGCCAGGGATTTTGTAGAGAAGCTGATAGACAGGATGAACTGTAAGGTATTTGTAGACGGACTAGTGGACAATCGATAGGATTTATGGATGAATTAAATGTCAGGTGGTATTCACGAGAGCTGTGTCCTAGTCATTATAAGCGGGATGGTTGGTTTTTATATGCATGATTTTGCAATAAGACGTCGAGTAGGCTTGGACCAACTATGAAATTTGAGAACTACAGCTTCGAGGTAGTACCGCCATAAATAAAACATCAGCTTTGAAATTCGGAGAAGGATAGTGTTGGCCAACAGATGCTACTATGGTCTAAGTAAGCAGTTTAGAAACAAGGCAACCTTCCGCCAGACCAAACTAACACTCTACAAGACCCTAATACTACCCGTGCTGTTATATGGATCTGAAGAATGGATAATTGCGCAAGCAGATGAGACAGCTCTTGGAGTGTTTGAGATAAAAAATTCTCCGAAAGATATATGGGCCGATCTGCGTTGACGGTAAATATCGCCGTCGAATGAACCATGAATCGTACCATTTATTCTCGGACATCGATATAGTCAGTAGTATCGAGCTGCAGTGAGTATTTATTACCAATTAATGTTTTACACATGCCAGCTATTATTACAATTGTTATTCAAAATTTGATTGGTATGTGGCATTCCTTTTATCGCAACGATTCATCTGCAATGGTATGCCAATAGCCAATATAGACCGTGTCTATTAATACTAAAATCGCAGATCTTGCTGATAAACGTTTATTAATTATTCGATTTTGTTTATATTAATTTTATTGTTTATGCAAATTGTGATTTGTCCATCCATCCCTCCTCTCTATTTGCCATGAGGAAATATTTGTCATTGGCTAATGATCGTCTGATACAAATTTTTGTGGTCACAATGTTTTTATTTGAATATCAAATAACAATAAAATCGATATATATATATCAGCAACGTACACAGGATTTCATTTCGGGGGGGGCCCGGTAGTACAAAATGAAAAAATTCGCCGTTGCAAATATAAATTTACTGTGAAAAAATTTCACTTGGGGGGGGGGGGCCCCCCGGGCCGCCCCCCTGCGTACGTCCCTGATATATATATATATATAGAACAAATTATAATGAATTATAATGTTCGCTAATTAATTTGGAATGCATTTGAAAAAAAAACAAATGGGAATTAATTTAAATTATAAACAAATTGCATAAACAATGATTTGATTTTTATTTAATTTATTTGAAAATCAGTAGATTGTTTGTAGCTATTTATAAGTGGGATTTGAAAGGAGATTCAGTCTAAAATCCTGTAAAAATTATATTTTACAAGGATACTTTTTTTATTTCATTTTCTTAATGGTTTTATTAGATTGTTGATGATCTCAGTTCTGAAAACTCCTACCCAAAGTTAAGTGTGTCTCCCTGGCTCAAAAACTTCTCTCCAATACCCGCTCATAATTAATGAATATTAAATACCTTTTGCTAATTTCTAATGAAACACACAATCATCATTTCATACCCCAAAAAAAACTGAATTTTTAAAACAAATTAAGATATTTATCTTTCAGGTTTTTTTTTTCAAGAAATCAAATAAACAAACTGGTGTATTCAAACACAAATTGCCACAAAATCTCAGCAGAATCTGAAATTGATAATTTAAATAAAATATTTTGACATTTTGTGATCGTAACCGTAAAAACGAAGAGGAGAAACCAATGCAAAATAATTTGTCTCACCGGGACAAACGAGCTTAATTGAATAACAATGCGAGAGATGGCCATGATCAATGAATGATATTAATCGATGAGAAACTTTTTTGAAACACATGCAGAGTTCTTGGGAAAAAATATTGAAAAACACCAAACAGGTAGCCACACTGTATAACATTATGATTGTTGAGATATGATTCTAAAAATTAAGAAATAAAGGTTAATGGTGTGACAAAAATCTTCACACAGAAAAATACGAAGATCAAGCAATAATCATAATTTTGATTATTGTTAATAATAAATGCCCATCACAATTTGAAAAAATACACCTTCAAACGTAGACGGAGAGGCGATTCTACATTTTAAGGTGTGTTTTCTAAATCGGACGAAACAAAATTAATTATGAAGTATCAATTTTGAAACAAACATTCAAATCAACTAATTATTAATAACGTTATCAAATCATAATGATCTTTGAAGTTGAAAAGGTTTGTAGATGAAGATTTTTTAAACAGAAGTCATTTCGAGTGGCATCATTTATAATCAAGAATAATGAATGGGCATCGCAATGTTTGACAAATTATTAAAAATATACAAAAAATTAAATATTTTATTTAGCATGGATCTTCGGAACCTTCATAGTGAATTTCTCTTATATACAAGTTCCTTCCACCACGCCTATTCAAATCACCTTCTGTTGGCCTATTTGCTGTAACTGTAAACGAGTATATACAGCTTTTTACTTTGCCTGTAAATAATTCTTTCAGATCATCAATAGACCCACCTCGATAATATATGAAGACTCCCTTCGGCATGTCTACACGGCGGCTGCTTAATTTAGACTTGCTTAGCATAACCGTACTTGTCTACACGGCGGCTGCTTAATTTAGACTTGCTTAGCATAACCGTACTTTTTTTATTTTTCATGAAATAAAAATGAGTGGTCAACGGTTTTCGTGGCCTTAAGATGGTGTTGGAACAATCGTTTTGGAAATGTATCAATCGAAGTCAAACAAGCGGTTTGACTCCCTGTCCCTCAACGTCTATAAGGACTCCTTGGCCTTCAGCTCCCTATAAGGGCTACATAGCCTTTAGCACGCCTTTAAAGACTCCATGGCCATCATAAAGACTCCCCATCCCTCAGCTCGACTAAAATTACTTTCTCGCCTTCTTTCTGTTATACTCGTCATGGAGGCTTCGCATTCTTTAGTATTTAGAGGCTTCTAGATTTTAGATCATATGCACTTTCCGGTTCCTCCTGTATGTTACCCCTTTTGCTCACCTTTCCACATAACATTCCCAACTTATCTAGTCTCGTTTAACAAATTAGTTTCAAATTCGCTGACATCAATTTGAGCATATACTGATCCTGCCATGGAGGGGGTCCTACAACACATTGCAACTCCATGGAGCGCCACTCTAAATGACATATCTGTTATAGCTCTTTGGGGTACATTGGATTTTCCATTTTTATTTATTTTTTTCTTTCGTGTTCATTTCCATTTCGACTCACATGTGAATTTGAAGTTCATGCTGACAGCAGCAGCATAAATTAATTGATCACTTTGTAGCGTTTCGTTTGCTGTTGTTGTTTTTTGTTAAATTAAAGCGTTTAATTAGTTTATTGTTATACAAATGTAGCCATAAGTTGTGGGCCAAATGTTGCAGTTAGTTTTGTTGGTGTTGCTGTTGTAGTTGGAAATTAATGATGCCATAACATCGTCGTCATCATCGTGGTTGTGGTAAATATTTGTAGCATGTTGTTGTTGTTGCTGCTGTTACCACCACCAGTGTAGTTCTCTCTCTCACCGTGTTGGCAGTTAAATTTGTTGCAATGTCTACAAATCACGGGCAATTTATTCAAATTTGCAAGCAATCCAATACTCGTAAACTTTAAATTTACACATTTTGTGTCATTGTTGTTTTTGTTGCTATGTTTGGTATGGCTTTACCTTTCCACTTGTAATACACTATGAAAAATTATTAGGAGTGAGACGGAAACACTGGGAGTTGAATCTCGGGGACTTGTAGAGCGGAAGATTTTCCGTTAAACGTCTGGTAACTTTAAAGGTCAGGGGTCTCAAAATAAATGCTGCAACGCCAGCAGGTCCTTATAGACGAGCTCAGGTGACATTATAGGATAATCGAAGTGGGAATATTTATAGACTTAACAAAGGCCCGGAATGCTGCGTTAAAGCTCTGGTAGCATTAACACTAGAACGCCGAAGGCGGTCATTTTGACCGCTTTCCAATTTCAAGTACAAAAGCAACTGTGCATTTAATAACACTTTATTTAAATTTGGTGAATTTTTTATAATAAACGTAATTCATATTTAAAAAAAAAGTGTCATTAAATGCACAGTTGCATTTGTACATGAAATTGGAAAGCGGTGAAAATGACCGCCTTCGGCGTTCTAGTGTTAATAGTTTAGATGAAGGGCAGGGATGAACGCCAGCAGGTATTTTGTCTAAGGACAAATAGTATCTATGGAGGAACGAATCTTTTTATAAGCGACATGTAGGACAGGGAAGTTCTATAGAGGAGCTGATCTATACATAAGCTGAAGGAAGTGAGGCTCTACGCCGAAGGACGCAGAGATTTGGAGATGAGACAGCTATTATAAAGACTAAATTGTTTCTATAATGGTTATGTTGTCTCTATTAAGGACCCAGGAAGTCAAAAGAGTCCATAGTCTCGGTACATGAGGAAGCTAAATTGTTCTTTATAAGCATGAAGGAAGTCTTTATATGGAGCCTCCTTAAACAAGTTGAAGGTATTGTCTGAAAGGATTATTTAAAAACGTACTGAAGGGAGTTGCTGTACAGTCGATCTGAACGACGGGTTGAAAGGCATTACATCTGTATAGGATGGAGACAGTCTCAATAGACAAAGTCTGAAGGGAGGGAATTATCATGATCTGAACGACAAAGAGTGTTTGTAGACGAGCTGACGTCAAGTTGACTTAATAAAAGCAGAATATGGATAGATATAGGCACTGGAATGTATATTGATGCTCAAAAGTCCTGGCAATTTTCATATACGCTATGAGCCTTAATAGTCATGATGGAGGATAGGAAATCTATAAAGGCGAGCTGAACGGTAGCAAAGAAGTCTCTATAAATGACAATAAGGTTAGTAAGTTCTTTTAATCGAGTTAAAGGCAGAACGGATCTGAAGATGTAGCAGGCTATAAGTCAGGGAGTCCTCTAGATTTTTGTATGCCAACGAAGAGAGGATTTAATGAGGAAGTAACCTAAAGGCCTGATTGACTTCGCTGGAATCCAAATTGAGAACATGTGTTTGGTAAACACAGGAAGACCTCTATTGGCAAGCAAAAATCTTATTGATACCTCTCCTGTAGACGATGAGAGTTATTATTGATGCTGTGGAAAGTCTTATTTTCTAAAAAAAGAACAAGAAAATCATGAGTGTGAGAAAATCGAGATGTACAGGAGTTAGAATGATGTCCGCAAATTTTACCAAGGAGTAAAACACCAAACCGGCGGCTTTGATGCAGCCATATCCTTCTGTAGAGATGAATAAGGAAACCTGGTAACAGATACAGATAGCATACTGAGGATCTGGAACAGGGATGCAAAAGTTGGTGCAATTGTACTAATTTTAGCACCATTTGGAAGTCAAAAGTACAATAGCACCCCAATGACTTATTTAGCACTATTTCTAAATTGTATCAAATTATTTTCACTTAAAAAGCCCCTTCATATGAAAACATAATTAAAATCAAAGAAAGGAACAGACTAAGGATTTCGACTGCTTCAAATCTTATATAAACGAAGGATTTGTTGAAGTCGTGCTGCTAACAATACATAAGAATATGCTACAAAAAAGTAAGTACGTAGAACAAATGCATTTTTATGTACCTTTTTGTCAATTTTTAGGTGTTCATCTTATGTATGTATGTTTTTATACCCTTCATCCCACTGTGGTACAGGGTATTATGTCTTCGTGCATATTTTTGTAACAGCCAAAAGGAAACAAGATAGACCCATATTTCCTTTTGAGAATATGCACACGATCACTTTTTAAGTCGATTTATGCATGTCCGTCCGCCGGTCTGTCCTTGTTAAATTGTAAACAAAGTACAGGTCGCATTTTTGATTCGAATTGGATGAAATTTGGCACAGCTCATTTTTTGGCCAAAGGACGAACCTTATTGAAATTATGGAAAATCAGTTCAGATTTAGATATAGCTCACATATATATTTTCGACCGATTTAATGTAAATGGTGGTCTTTCGATTTACACAAAATTTGGCATAGCGTACTGAATTGAGTCTAGAATGAGGTGTGTTAATTTTCGTGAAAATCGGTTCAGATTTAGATATAGTTCCCATATATATTTTCGCCCGATTTAATTTTAATTTGACATAGCTATATGTGTCAAGTTTTGCTGAAATCAGTTGGAATTTATATAAAGCTCCCATATATATTTTCTTCCGATTTTAAATAAATGGAGCACCAAAGACTCAATGTTAGGCAGAGTCACACAAAATTTTGCACAAAGTACTTAAGATAGTATAGCCAAACGTGTGTCAAGTTTTATTAGAATGCGTCCAAATTTTAAGTAGAACCCAAGGACCCAAAATATATCCATTAGGAACAAACATGCATAAATTAGTCTAACCTAACCTGTAACAAGTTTCGTTGAAATCCGATCATATTTGTATATAGCTTCCATATCTATTTGCATTCGATTTTAAGTAAATGTTGCATCCAACGCTTCATGTTTTTTTCAGAATAGAATTACGTAATTGCGTGTAGAAGTACGGATGTAGCCCATATATATTTCTGACTGACTTCGTGTTAATTGGGCTCCAAATATTCCACGAGTGCCCGATTAATATTTGCTTTAAATCGATTTACATAATTGTGACCCATTGTAACAAACGAATGACATGTTTATGGATTGATCTAAATCGACTCACATTTAGATAAAGGTTCACATATTTTAGTTCATCCAATTTCATGTTAATGACCCTTCTGTTAAGATGCATCTTCTTAATATACCCATAGTGGTGAAGGGTATCATATCATATAGTCCGCCCCGTCCGACTTTACTACTTTCCTTACTGGTTTATGTATGTTTTTATTAATTGATAGTAACAATAAACTTTATATTAAAAATGTATAAAAAGTACAATCGGACTGAAAAAAGTACACATTTTATTGAAAGCCAGTACAATTTGAATAATTTCATTTCGCATCCCTGATCTGGAAGGAGCATTTTGCAAAGCTTCTGGTAACAAATAAAGGCGGTGGAGAAGATACCCCAGAACTTATAACAAATTAACCTATATAGAATGAACACCACCTAGCCGATATGCAGTTAATCGATATGCGATAACAGTTAATCGGTTGAAGAATAATAAAGCAGCAGGCGCCGATGGATTACTAGCCGAACTATTTAAGACCGGTGGTCAGATGGGTCAACTGCAGAGGAACTAGTCTCCTTCCCATCGCATATAAATTGTTATCAAGCGTGCCGTGTGAACGACTGAAGCCAATGGCTAATGACATTATTGGACCATATCAATGCGGCTTGAGACCTAGCAAATCCACCATAGATCAGATTTTTTACTCTGCGTCAAATCCTGAAAAAGACCCACGAAAAACACATCGACACATTCCACCTATTTGTCGACTAAAAAGCCACATTCGACAGTCCTATCCGTTCAGAGGTGTTTAAAGCCATGTCTGCGTTAGACATTCCTCCAAAATGTATGCGGCTATGCAGAATAACTTTAACTGGTACAAGGTCGGAAAGGACCTTTCGGATCCCTTCAATACCGAACGAGGATTCAGACAAGGTGACTGTTTGCCGTGGGACCTGTTCAACATCCTGCTGGAAAAGGTCATACGAGATGCAAAGGTGAACAAAAATGACACTCTGTACACCAAAGAACACATGTTAATCGCTTACGCCGACCTTTGAACAAATTGAGAAAGAATCTGCCAAAGTTGGTCTGGCAGTAAACGACAAGAAGACCACGCGCAAGACGTTCAGTCGACTCGGACCAACTGTGGAACTAGAAAACTACAGCTTTGAGGTAGTCAGAGTTTTCGTCTACCTCGTAGACAAATCCAATGGCATACATTTTGAGATTCGGAGAGGAATAGTCGGGGTCAACACATGCTGCATTGGCCTAAGTAATCAGTTTAGAAATAACACCACCTCTTGCTCTTGCCAGACCAAAGAATAATATGGAACGATCAAGTTAAAGATAACATATCGAAATATGGTAGCTCTTACACCTTGCAAATTCGGCATTTCGAGTCGTTTTGGGCGCACTTCTTATTGAAGTGCTGGAGGTCTTTTTACAGAAGAAATGTAGGTATTTTTATAAAAGGGTTGGGATTTTTTTTGATAGAAAAGCTGGAGGTCTTCTTATAGCAGATGGAATTCTTCTTATAGAAGAAGTCTGGAGGTCTTCTTTTGGAGGAGTTGGAGGTCGTCTTTTAGAAGAGCTGGATGTCTTCTTATAGAAGAGCTGGAGGTATTCTTATAGAAGAGCTGGAGGTCTTCTTATAGAGGAGCTGGGGGTCTTCTTATAGAGGAGCTGGAGGTCTTCTTATAGAGGAGCTGGAGGTCTTCTTATAGAAGAACTGGAGGACTTCTTTAAGAAGAGCTGGAGGTTTTCTTATAGCAGATGGAATTCTTCTTATAGCAGAAGTCTGGAAGTCTTCTCATAGAATAGCTGGAGCTCTTTTTATAAATGAGCTGGTGATCTTCTTGTAAAAGATCCGGAGGTCTTCTTATATAAGAGACACTTTGGGTATAGGTAAATTTTTAGGCCTAAATCCACAAAAATATCCTACAATATTTGAGGTATTTTAATTTTCCAAACGATGTGGCTGCTATTTGACATTCCAGGTAAAACTTGTTTTGATATAAGTCCAGTTTTACCATTTAAAGCCGGCCTTAGCCGAAATTTCCCGCTTGGTGGTACTTGACTTTTTCACATGATAATATAAACATCCTGACAGACAATTTATAATGATGTAGTCGCGTACATCATGATCCTGTCGAACCTATCGACTTTTCCCCCTGCATTTCTCTCAGTGTTCTGCTAATTTTATTTTAACTCTATTCTTATAATATTCTCAATTAGGTTTCTTACAGTGTTCTCTTAAAAAGCAGTTCATTACAGATTCTCTAAAAACGTTTTCTACATTCCAGGCCCCATTCGAACGAAAACATATAAGCGAACTAAGATCATTTTGTTGTTGTTTTTTGTTCCAACAATAAAAATACGACTACAATTGCCTAAAAGACTATTCGTTGTAGTATTTTAGTTTTACGAAAATACTATGGCCAATGCGCATGTGTAACAGGCAACTAATAACAACAACATACGATTATGGAGGGGCTACGACTATTTCAACGATGAAATAAAACGAAAAAAAATCTTTGTAGTATTTAAATTGTTTTTTGGTTAGTTCGGGTGCCTGAGATACTCATTGCAGGCCACAATGGCCCCAGCCTAGTTGTACACCCTCCCAAAACCCCATTCGAGTGGTGGTGATGGTGGGGTATGCACGTTAGAGTGTCGACATCTACAGACGTTAAGACAAACAACGGACTTGGTTCGTTCTCTCTGGCAATGTTATTGGTGGTGGTGTTGTGTTTGCTGTTATTGTTGCTGGCTGGCTGGTCCGCTGGCATTGCTGGCTGTTGCAAACAATTAATGTCACGATCGAGTCTAAATTAAAATATTTTGCATTAGAAAATAGCAAATAAAATGTTGGCAATTAAGTTAATTTGTAATTGCTTAATACTTGTTGGCTTTTTTGGCCAAACATTACTCTGAGTTTAGATGCAAAGTGGGGTGGTGTGGTACTGCTGGTGGTTAGACCCCAAATACTACCGATCAGCACTCGGGTGAATGGGAATCTCATTTTATTGTAACCACTAGCTTGGGTGGTGTTGTTGCACTTTTGGGTTTTCAGTTTCTCTCAACAATTTTTTTGGCTTGGAATAATTGCATGTTTATATTGAAGTGAATATATAGCGGTGTATGTGCTTGTGCCCGCATGTTTTATCGTCGTTTATTTAGTAATTCATACGGACAAACATGGCCATAATAATACGTTTTTTTCTTGGTTTTTTTGTTGGCAACATTACGCCGATCTTTTATGGTATCGTCTGAGGTGTGTTTTTTATGGCCTTATGGCCAAATATTCCACCATATGCATGTTTGTTCGGATGTATGTGTGCTTTGTGTGCAAATAGCTAGTTGCCATCTTTGGTCTTAAACAGTTTTGTAAATGTTTAATTTTTTGGCACACAAAACTCTTATTTTTTTCGTTTTGTATTTTGTTTTGTTGTCGGGCAAATAAGGAATGTTAATATGTCGCCGATTCGTGCGTTCGTTTTCTGATTTTTCATTAAACGAATATTCTCAACGAATTTTGGGATTTTTATTCGTTTTTGGCCCGAAACAATGTTGCCTTGACAAATTTTCAATTAATTAAAATAAATTTGCACTGGGTGGGATTTTGTTGGAAATTATCATTGGAATTTTTGTGTTGAACTTTAAGCTGAAAATAGAGGTATTATTGAAGAGATTACAGTAACATAGATACTAGCAGCTCATTCGGAAAAATGAAAAATAGGATACCATGGACCAATCATCACGAAATCTGTCGCTCTGGAGCCCATAATAATGCACGAATATCGGGATATTTTTTTAATGTGAGGGAATACGTTCAACGAATAAGAATGACTTTTTTTGGTGAAGATCAGTCAAATGGGCTAAGTGAAAAATGTGGCAAATGAAGTATGACAACGCCGCTTTAAATTTGTGATTTGGGGTATAATATTAAGTCGATTCTGGTTCTCATATGGAGTTGTTCGAACTTGATTTAAGTATGGAAGAAATATTACAATGTGAAGAGTTTGAATAAAATTGGTGGTTATCAAACACTTTAAACAGAGGGACGGACATTTCTAAATCCAATTTTCGGTATTTTGACCACGTTTTTCAACTAAATCGACAGTAATTTTGTATTTTGGGATATAATTGTGTAGCAAATCTCCCTATTAAAAATTATAAATATTGCTACGTTTTTTAGGGTAGCCACCATATAACAGTACCTCCTTAATTTATGGCTTTTCCAATAATTTGGCTGTGATTTTATATTTTGGATTTTCATTGGTTATAACATCTCCCTATCAAAAATTACGAATATTATTCAAAGATTCGGGGTAATCTCCATATAACATTACCACCCCATTATTCGGAATATTGGGACACTTTGGACACGTTTTCCAAGGGAATGGTTTCTAATTTGATATTCTTGAGGTTTCAAGGACCTTCCGGCCAAAAATATCATTATAATAACGGTATTTTTTCCTCCAAAATAGCTGCATGGTTGCACCCATAGAAGTCCTAGAAGTGAGTGTGGTTGCTTAAGTACAGATAACACAAATATAAGGTAAAAATATAAATAATAAATACACTAAATTAAATATACCGATTATGGAGGTTGGAGTTAATGGTATAAACATGATTTTTACATTTGTAAATGATTGTGTAGTTTTTCTAAAACACTAATTTTAACATGCACCTTTTTGGTGCCATTTTTGCAGTGTTCGTTAAATCTACTTAGAGTTTTAAATGTCACTTTTGTTCTTAGAATTTTTAATTTGTTCCTGGATTTTTTTTAATTATAAGTATGATTCAAAAAAATGATACCATATGATACCCTACGTAACTACCACTGGACTTTTTATGGGAAACTAATTCCTACGATAATACTACTGAACAAAATTAGAATATGAAAACCCTGTGAACACTTAACTGGAGTCTTGAAATTGGGAATTAAAATTATTGTTGTGTAGAATTGAGATATGGGAGTGTAGTACTTATGTGTACTAAATTTGGTACAACCTGATTATTTGTGGACGGATAGAGTTGGACTTAACAATTTTGGAATATAGCTGGAATCCTTTAATGTGTTTATTATTGTGGTACGTGACTGAGATAGTTTTGAAAATTCGTAGTTATGGGTACGAAAAGTACTAAAGTCCTGCAACTAAGATTACTGACGGAGTGTAGGATTGAGTTGGAATATGGTCCGAAAGAACACAATGGTACCGAATCTGGAACAATTTGAATTTTGGTGAGCAGATAGACCTGGAACTCCTAAATGTGGGGAAACGATTACTATTTGAATGCAGGATTGAGGTAGTTTAAGATAATCGTACTTATGAGTATGAAAAGTACACACTTTTGTACAATTTGGACTTTGATGGAATTAAGATTACTTTTAGAGTGTAGGATTGATGTAGTTTTAGAAATTCTTACTTATGGTTATGGAAAGTACTATATTGATTTGAAAATTCGAATTTATGTGTATGAGCAGTACTAAATGCACTAAGTTTGGAGTTGGGTAACGGAATTTTGGAATGTGGGTCACTGACGGAGAGTTTAAAAAGGGGTTTTGGTAAAAACTGGTACTAATCGTACTTCTCGTACGATTAATATGCTTAATCTGCATAATGAAAATAAAAAAGATTTCGGAAATGATGTGTATGAAGAGTATCAAATGGTAATAAACTTGATATTAGACGTAGGAACCAGAGATGGCCTGTCAGAAACAGTGACATAAATGACATACATTTCCGACGTATAATACATACGTCAGAAATCTACCCAAAACCATTATGTTTTTGACAAAATATCTAATTCCATTAATCAATTTGGAAATTACTCATGCTTTACTCAAATTAATTTAAAATTTCAAAATTTTCTTCTCAAAAAGTTAAGAAATTTTTATTAGCTCTAGTAAGGAATATTCAGATGTACGTAAAAATAATATATATTCTTGAAAATAATATTGAAATAATAATATTGAAATAATATTGAAATAAATGACGTTTACTACATTTATTACATTTTATACAGATATATGACGTTTTCGACATTTACACCTTTTTGACAGTCGAAAACCTAAAAATTTGTCACACGGACCATCCCTGGTAGGAACAGAGGAGGAATTCGGAATTATAGTACAGCAAATTATACAGTATTCACGATTTCGATACAAAATATTATTTACTTGTTTCGTATATATATATTCGTGAATATATTCCTTTCTCCGCCTTTATTGGTGTTCGGGTTATAAATGTGGTCTCTAGAGCGACTAGAAAAACT
The DNA here is from genome assembly GCF_032173495.1 of Musca vetustissima. Classification (NCBI taxonomy): domain Eukaryota; kingdom Metazoa; phylum Arthropoda; class Insecta; order Diptera; family Muscidae; genus Musca; species Musca vetustissima. The sequence goes on along the minus strand of NW_026887812.1, from coordinate 72,287 downwards.
GACAAAAACTTTTAGTACATTTCATTACATTAATATCACCGATCACCGCCAAAAGCTATAGATTTTGCCTTCACCGAACAAGCGTTATCATTGGATATCCGTTCACAGCTGTGACCGTTACTATGTTTACAAATGTTAGTGGACAATACCCTCACAACATAGCTTTTAATCAAAAAATCCTAATTCGTATTTAAGAATAAAAATTAATTTGTATAAAATATAGATTTCATTTAAAACTATAAACAAATATCTTTATATACATTTTTTAGCACTTTTCTATAATTTTTAGCATTATTTTTAAACAAAATCTAGCATTTTTTGGCAACACTGTATATAAGCTCCATGCAAAGACTCCGCTTCATTTTTCATGTGCTTAAGCCCAATTTTCTAACCTTCGCGTCTGTAATTTTCTAAGACACTAACTAGATTATAGTGCAAAATATACATCGACCCCGTGACGAAGTTACCACAAGAATGAATTAAAGTATTCATATTCTATAGTAATCTAAATTGAAAATAAACAGGGACCGTAACGGTTATAACTTATATCAAATCAGGTAAAAAATAACTGTTATTATGTGACCTAAATAAAAAAAAATCCACTTTAACTTTTTTTTTTTTAACGGAAAAAATAAACGTTGATTTTTAACTGTTAAAAATGATTTTTATTTTTTCCGTCAAAAATAAAGGTCTTTTTGGGACTTTTATTTTTTCCGTCAAAAATAAAAGTCTTTTTGGGACTTTTATTTTTTCCGTCAAAAATAAAAATATTTTTGGTACTTTTATTTTTTCCGTCAATAATAAAAGTCTTTTTGTGATTTTTATTTTTTCCGTCAGAAAATAAACCAAATCCATTTCATACAATTTGGATTTAATTCATAAAAATTACCTTCCGTAGGAACGATAACACTCGAAAAATGGTATTATTTTATCACATTTCTTCCAGATTTAACTCAATATATTCAAGATGGAGAATATCGTTCCATTCCTACAGCTACATATCCCACAAAATGATCAACATTTTCCAGAAAATATATTTTATTCGAACTGAGTATCCGATTTTACCCAAACTGTGAACAACCTAACATGATTAATCAATATCGTCTACCTATATCCCCCAAAAGCTCCAAATTTTAAATAGAGTGACCAATTTGATTCTTGTATTATTTTTAACAAGTATACATTGGTTACAAATCTTAATATTTCCACCTAGATCCGTTCCAAGTCCACTCCGTTCGGTATCCGAGTATTGGAGCATCTGATTTGAATCCTTGATTGTACATCCTAAACCCACATTGAATCCGGAAATAGGGTATATGCCAACTTCTGATGGTACCTCCCATGAGATGATAAACTCTTTCATAAAAACATGATCATTATATAAATAGAATACTGTGTTATATAAACTTGGGGATCCCTAAGCAATTCGAAGGCCCATCGTAATCAGATGATTTGACTTTTTTTGCTAGATAGAGAAATAGGACATTATTCAACTATAAATTTGATATATGTTTTGAATATTGATCATTGGTATTCTAAACGAGTCACAATTTTCGTTAATCCATGTTGATGCTATTCGACTTTTCGTTCATCTCTTATCTTCCCAAAATAAAACAAGATTATCTCCTAACCCTCTTTCTTCTTCCCGACATTTAGACATTGCTTAAATTCACTTTTCCCAAGTCAGTAGCAGCAAACGGAAACGAACGCCTCCACTATATTCATTCACTCGCTTGGAATTTCAACGAATGCAACACAAATCACCGCCACACTTCGTCAATGTCATCTCCGAAAGTATTTCTTAATTGCTGGGGCATACCACAATCACAATTTTTTGACTGGGAATTGCCTTTTTTGTCGATGCTATGCTACCAATAAAAAGTTTGTGGGACAGTTTCATTTCATTTCTTCGGCTCAGCTATGGATGGCCCAGAATGATGATGATGATGATGATGTGAACAGGAGTGTCGAAAAAACCCTGAAACATTATAAAAATCTGCACAGCTTGTTAAAATTCCTTTTTATCACAAAAGCATAAGACACGAAGAATGCTGTAGCACCGTAAGAAATTAAAAATCCCAAATCAAAAGCCAACAAAAACAACAAGAACAACAATTAAATATCATATTGTTGTTGTATGTCTTCCATTTCGTCATTTAGTGAGATTGTTTTGTTGTGGCACAGTCAGCCACTGAGCCACATGAATCACATACATATGCGGCCGCCAACGAAAAAAAGAGCAAAAACTCGACAGCTCCAAAAGGCCCAGAACTTTAATGAAAATCCACAAAAAAATCGTTCAAAAACAGTGGCCAAATAAATGTCTGAGCTCCAATTAAATAGTTGACAAATTATGCTCTCTCTGCAACACTGCCGGCTGCCGGTCAACGCTGAGCTGCAATCTGTCCAGTAGAGAAAGCTACCGTTCGCCTGTCCGGCCAAACACCAGCAGTAACCTTGTCTACCGTCTTCGTGTGACTTGTGATTTACTTGCATGTTGCAGGTTAATAATAACGTTGCAATAATGTGATCAGCAGATGATCGTAAATTTCAGTAATGAATGTGAACGAACGAACGATCGATCGAAACAAAAACTGAAACGTAATCGAATTTATTCAATTAATTTTTCAACTTGCATTCTGCAAACTGTAAAAAAAATAAATATAGAGTTAATAGTTTTACATGCTGACTACACTGGGAGAAAAATGTGGCAGTGCTATTTAGAAGGGGATTAATCTGTAATTGAATTTGGAGAAATTTATTGGGCTTTTATGGCTAAATATCGGTATTAGAACCCGCCTGAAAGGTGCTCATGATAACTTTCAAACTAGAGTTGGTCCAAAATATGCATGTTACAAATCGGAATATATTGGTCAACGTCTGAGTATTATATATGGACCTACGTTATGGAATTGTCCCATACAACGGCACCTTCCTAATTCTATTATTTTGGGTAGGTTGAGCACTTATTTTTACCAGACAGACCGTGTTTTGACATTTTTGATTCTCATTAGGCAACAAATCTTCTTACTACAAGTAAAAAAGTATCAGTCGGTGTTGCCGACAGATATATACCCTCACCCTATGGTTTGCGAAGGAGGTCTTCGGTGTTATAAACAGTTTTATTATTCGTTTTATATTAGATATATGTTTAATTAAGGATGTTTCGGATTTTATGCTGATATAATATTGACCCTTTTTGTAGGATGTACCAGAGGCGAGGACAGACGGGACCCATCTTCGAACTTTATCTAGGTTGTGCAAAATTTGGTTCAAGTCGAGCATTTCATTCGCCTAATATTCGATTTATAAATATTGAAAATGTTGACCATTTGTGTGGGAGGACCAATGGGTCCCATCTTCGGACTTGATAACAGTTTGTACAAAGCTTGGTTCAAATCGAACATTCCATTCACCTGATATTGGATTCATAAATATAAAAAATTACACCATTTGTGTGGGAGGTACCAGAAGAAGTGGACCAATACCCATCTCATCTTCGGACTTAATCTAGACTTAGCAATGATTATAGGTTGTGAAAAGTTCAAGTCGGACATTCCCATCGCCTGATATTAAATTTATAAATATTGAAAATTTCGATCATTTGTTGGGAAGGTACAAGAAGGAGAGACCGATGAATCCCATCTTCAAACTTGATCTAGGCTTGGTAAAGATAATAGGTTGTGCAAAGTTTAGTTCAGATTGGACATTCCATTAGCCTGATATTGGATTTATAAATTTTGACAATTTTGAACCTCTGTGGGGAGGTACAAGAAGGAGTGGACCAATGAGTCCAATCTTCCTACTTGATCTAGGTTTGGTAAAGATAATAAGTTGTACAAAGTTCCGTTAAAATCGGATAGTCCGTGTACATGTTATTATAAAATTAATTTTTAGCTCAATTTTAACCGTTTTGTGGGGGAGGTACCAGAAGGAGTGGACCGAATTTAAACTAAGTTTGGAAGAAATATTAAGATTGGATGAAATCGATTATTCCTTTCGAGAGTTATCGAATTTAAACTAAGTTTGGAAGAAATATTAAGATTGGATGAAATCGATTATTTCTTTCGAGAGTTATCGTGCGCACGAGCCAGGTAGACAGGCAGACAGACGGACATGTGTAAATCGATTCCAAATTTTCTGAATCGGATTTGGTCCAAACAAAATGTAGACCCCAATATTTCGATGAGGCATATTTTCACCGTGCCTTCATTAGCCATAAGACTTAGGCTATAACAAATGGTCGTTATTGGTCCATATTTCGGAGTAGTCCCCATATAACGGTCAATTGAACCACACTTTCTGGACATTTAGATAAAAATGGCAAAACATAAAAATAGTGCAAAGATACGGTCAGATACATTTCATTGGCTTCGACACATTTACTCTGATTTAAACAATCTGCAAATAATGTCCAATACAAATGATGTCCACTTAGCAGAGCAGTAAAGTCGTTCGGGATCGACAATATTATACCCTATAATTCTCGCTGAAATTAAATTTTTAGGGATCTAAATCGCAATACTAAACAATATTAGAATATAGAGAACGATGTGAACGTTAAGATATTTGAAATTTAATTGTAGTGCAAAAAATCTGTTTTCATATGTTGCCAACTTCTCTAGACCCTGTCCTCATATACGCTTAGAGTGAACATTTCATCATTATACACCTACCGCCATATTCTGTATGCATGATTATTCATTGGCAGATCCACTTCTCGGGTGTTCGGATCATAGATAAATCGATTAGATAAAACAGATACAAATTAAGATGTTTGTTCCATAAATATTTACCCATCATTAGCGAATACTAAAGATATCATCCTTGAACATCATGGAGAACTTGCTGTTTAGGCGTCTGCCACTCCTCCTGAATGTTTTAGAAACTTCGCCGGACCATGACTTCCGGGATTAAACATAATTGGCCCTATAAAACTTGGCTGATCATCGCCAAATTCACCATGCTTATTATTATGGCAGATCCCCCTCCCCATATAAATTTTGGAGTGTTCATATTTGGGTCCAAAAAACTGCCAAAAATAAATTTGATCCCCTAAATATTAACCTACAGATGTCGTCCATTGCCAATTTCGACCATATATAACTGAGGTCAGTACTTTGATTCCAAATAATAATGGGCAGACGGACTGACACACATAGCTAGATCGATTCAGATAATCAGATACTGCAATCGGTATATTAAAATGGTAGTCTAGAACCAATTTTTCGTGGCGGTGACATTTTTTGGTGTCACAGATTAATCTGTCTTTGGTGATTAAAAGATTTTTCTTTTCAACCGGAGTGGTTGTAATTTGTCATTCCGATATCTTGATAGGTTGTATGTGGCCAATAATGGTCCATGTTTTGACATATAAATCTCCTACTCCATTGTATGCACTTCAATGGTTTTAGGCGCATTTTAAAACCTATATATTTCCGGGTTATAAGTAGTCAAAACCATCTCGACAGTACTGCTTCATTTTCCTAATTTGAAGGTGTTGCCTAACCTAGTGAAACACTTTTGTGCCTAAAATTGTAAGTCAATATCCATGTGCAAACCCATTTCTAACCGAAATGACTATAACATTTTTTAGTCATTGCGGATAAAAAATTCTTGGCTGAAAATATTTATGAAATTCTATGTACTTTTAGGTACCGGACGCATTTTCCTACGGAAAAACTTTGTGGCAGAATACTTATACCCTCAGCCCTTCGGCTAATGAGGATATACACACTTTCATATGTTTTAGACCCTTTGATATTGGTTTTAGATCCTATGTTTCTTTGGACCAAATCCGTTCCAGGCAATTTATAGTCGATTTACTGTACGTCTGATGTGTACGGTAATTCTCAAAGGGAGTAACCGATTCCATTCAAAATTTGCACATCGTAATATTTATTCCAAGTTCGAAGATGGAAAATATCGATCTACTCCTTCTTGTATTGAATTGAATTTCCGATTTGATTCAAACTTTGTAATATTTTAGCAAACCTAGATCAAGTTCGAAGTTGGGAACCATCGTTCCACCTTCTTAGGCCAGAAACAAATAAAAACTGTTTGCAATTCCGTAGACCTCCACAGATCCATAGAATGTAAGTATATATCTGCACCGACTGACACTTTTACTTGTTTCAATATAAATTTTAGGTAATCTGGTTTCTTTGTGGACAAATTTTGATGTAGTTTCATGTTTTGGTGTAGCCTCCATCCCTAGTAGTATTTCCAAACCGCAATGGATGCATTTGTCATTTTAGTAAAAAAAACTTATTGACTTAATAATATCAATAAAGGACCATTTTCGATATGTCGTGTTTAGCATAGCCGAATTTTTCAACAAGACTTATTTTATGCATACAATTACAGTATACTTGTTTTGACAAAGCCCCCATATAACCCCCATGACTTTAGGTATGAGAAGTGTATAGCTTGTGCCCCCTTTTAATACCCTTCACCATAATGTGGTACACCCTATTATATCTTTGTGCATATGTTTGTAACAGGCAAAAAAATCGAGATAGACTAATGGTTCCTTTTGAGAATATGCATAGAATCACTTTCTGAGTCGATTTATGCATGTCCGTCCTTCTGTCCATGTTAAATTTTAAACAAAGTACAGGTCGCATTTACGATCCGAATGGGATGAAATTTTGCACAGCTCATATATTTGGTCTAAGGACAAACCCTATTGAAATTGGGAAAAAATCGGTTCTGATTTAGATATATATATATAGTACCTATTCGATTTGCACGAAATTTGGCATAACGTAGTAAATTATGTCTAGAGTGATGTGTGCAAAGTTTCGTGAAAGTTACCATATATATTTTTGTCCGATTTAATGTAAATAGTGCACCAATGTCCCTATATATCATTCGAATTGCACGAAATTTGGCATAGCGTACTGAATTAAGTCTAGAATGATGTGTGTTAAGTTTGAAAATCGGTTCAGATTTAGATATAGCTCCCATAAATAGTTTTGTCCGATTTAAGGTAAATATCTTTCGTTCAATTTCATGTCAATGTTCTTTCGAAAAGGCGATTCAATGTAGATGTGTGTGGCTTAGCGTTGTCCTGGTGGAACACGACCAGGACAACCTTTGGCCAATTCTGGCCGTTTCTGGTCAATCAAAAGGTCCAGTTGTTGACAGTAGATATCAGAATTTAGAGTTTGGCTATATGGAATAATAGTGATATGGAATAATAATGATATGGATCAAAAACGTTATTTTTGTCCGTTCTTCTGGTTGCTCCAGAGGCCACAATTATGACCCAAATACCAAAATTTTACACAAAGAGCACGACTGTTTTGATGAAGATCGTTCAATATTTAGCAGGTCAAATGGACACAAATTTTCTAGTCGATCAATAGGTTATTATAATCACATGTTTTACACGGTGAAGGGGATCTGACCAAATACTTAGCACGGTTGTTTAAATATTCCGAGAGTCAAATCAACCAAAACCTAAAGTGACCAAAGTTTTTTTATGGCGTAAATATTCGCCGCAGGAAAACAAGATTTAGAAAATATGCCAAGGAATGTTAGAAAGTGGATATATTGATCTATAATCAGTATAGAGAGTGCAAATATCGCGAAATATTGCCCTGGCTTGGATTATAGCTCCGCAGAAACTTAGACTTAAGTGGTACTCCTGTGGGGTATCATATGGTTGAATCGGTCCGACTATACCGCTCACTGGTTAAATTTCCATTTGACATTTTAAGGGAAATTAATGAAAGAATTTTTGTAATTTTCACACATGAGTCTAGGCCAATTTGTCCTGCGAAATGCTGTCCAATCATTGTAATACTTATTCGTTTGTCAGATCCCCTTCCTTGTACAAAATTTCGTGTTGTTCGAGTCATAATTGTGGCCTCTAGAGCGACATTTCGAATTCTAAATATCAAGCGTCCATTACCAAACCGAACATGTATTACAAAAACATCGGACCACACAAACCTATAATACCCCGTGGTGTAAATTATAAAAAAGTTGAACATGATTTTGGCAATTTGAGTCCAAAATCTTTTCTCTGTAGTCTACTTTATTATTTTATTTTAGATTAGAGTCTATTCTCCTCTCCATACCTCATCTCAAAGTATCAACTAATATTTCACAACAAATTAGCCGACAAATAAATGAAATAACATGCAACTCGCGTTAACTAATAACAGCGCCATATTTAGGCAAATCCAGACATAAATCCAATCATTTCAATTAAAGTCAAATTCACGCAATAAATTTTTGTTAACTGTCAAATTTATTTTTGAGTGTAGAAATAATAAAAATTAACAATAATAAAAACCAATATGTGGACAATACCAAAATAAGGAGAGCTGTCGGCAATAGTAGTAGCAACAACAACAAAATGTAAAAACAACAACAACAAAAACTTAACACTAAAGAAGTCTGAGCACAAAAAAGGCTGATGATGTCGCATAAACAAAATTCGAGCTTATTGCTTTATTGTAACAACAGAAACGTGACCCAAAAAGATTGTTAAGCAAAGCAATTGAGAAAAAAAAATGAAGGAGAAAAAATTAACAACAACAAAAATGATGGTAACACAGCACCAGGCTGCAGGCATGAAACGGCCAAAACGGCGATCAATGGCTGGCAACAACAACAGTAGCAAAAAAACAAGCAACAGCAATTGGCAGCAGTCAACAACAAATGAAATAAATGCTGATGACAACAACGACGACGATGATGATGGAGAGGTAAAAACAAATGGAGAAACCACCGAACAAAACTGCCAAACATACCAGCAATCAACGCAACAATTTGGTAGCAAATCAGCAGGAAATTACCGCAATTGGTTGTTTTTGATCGAATATCGGCGACAATCAATCGATCAATCCAACTCTGATGTGATCTGAAGTCAGAAAAAAATAAACAACGGCAACAAAAAACCAGCTACGAAAAAAGTACGCCTTGACACAAACTTAGCGATTGATCGGTCGATCGATGGACGGATCGAATGGACGACAACATCAGTTGGAGATAAGGAAAAAACTTTGAAAAGGATGGCAATCACTTTGGCTTCAGCAGCCGCTGCCACTATCGTCGTTATTAGCCTTCCGCTCCCTCCCACCACTTCTGATCCTCCGTAGCTACTTCTTTTTGGTGGACCAACCAATGGAACCATAATACCTGGGGCTGCCAACGCTGATGATGGCATTCCGAAATGACAAAACAGTTAAAAAATAATTAATTGCGTTGCCATAAATGGCTAAAAGCAACTTTTTTCTGTGTTTTTGGTTTGTTCGATGGCTTTTTTGTTTGTTCGTAAGTGTGTGTGTGTGTATGTTTCTTCTCCATCATGTCTTTCGTTATTTGTGTTGTTTTTGTTGTTACTGCTGTGTGATGGCTACTGTTACCACTGCTTGTTGCAAGTGTATGTTGCAAGCTGCAACATAACAACAATTTGCGCATTGACATGTGTGTGACCATTTTGGTTTTTTGCCTCATTTCGTTTTTATTGTTATTATTTGGTTTTCATTTCTTTTAAAATATGTTTTTCGTTTTTTTTTTTTTTTGTGTGTTGCTGTATTTATTTATAACATCATGTTAGTAGTTTACGAACACTGTGGGATTAAACTAGCTTAAAGTAATTTATTGTTAGCTCCGACTTTTCTTTCGGTCTAAGAGAACGTTATGTTTACTTTTCTGTATTATGAAGATTTTTGAACCTCAGGATATACATTCTTGTAGCATTCTTGGTATCCTAAGTTTTGATTGGGTGACACATCCTCCTAACATATCAATATTGTTCAAGTTTTTACGATAGCCCCCATATAACGATACCCCACACATGTTTGGAATTTTGGGAAATTTTCGTACGCCTTTAAACCGAATTGGCTGTTTATTCGTAATATGTTTTTTCTTTACTTAGCAAATCTTTCTACCAAGAATTATTAATATTTTAAGATAACCCCTATTTGACGATGCCTCAAAAATGTCGGTACTTTGAGGAATTTGGGCATGTTTTTAATCGAATTGACTGTAGTTTGGTATTTTGAATTCAAATAGGGTAGCAGATCTACAAAAATGTATCAATATTGGTTAACTTTTTAGGATAGCCTCCATGTAACAATACAGGCTTTTATGCGGTATTTTAAACATTTTGGGCTCTATTTTTACGCGTATTGGATGTAATTTTGTTATCATGGTGTGCCGCAAAATTTACCATGACACAGCCCACGATATATAAAAATATAACAAAATATTACAAGTACTTTAAATGTCCAGCTAATGATGAAATGTATAAAATGCTCAGCACGGCCGAACCTTACGAAGTTTTTACTTACATTCCATTCCCTGATATTTAGATTTAACAATATTGAAATTTTTGATAATTTGTGGGGGAGTTACCAGAAGGAGTACACATATAGATTATAGGACGGATTTATAAATAGTAAACATGTTGAACCCTTGGGAGTGGACCAATGATTCCGATCTTCGAACATGATCTAGACTTGGTTGTGCAAAGCTTGGTTAAAATCGGATACTCCATTTGCCTGATATTGGATTTATAATTATGTTATTTTGACCTTTTATGGGGCCACCAGAAGAAGTGAAGCTATTTTCCCCATCTTTGAAATTAAAACCTGTAAGGAAAGTAGTAAAGTCGGACGGGACCGACTATATGATACCCTTCACCACCTTAGGTATATCCAACAGATGGAATCCTAACAGACGTCGCATTTTTAAAGGACCATTAACATTCTGAAAACTATACTAAATTTTGGTTAGTCCTGATTGTCCTTGCGTCAATTTTTATCGTTCTCTTTTGAACTTGCTCCATGCGTCTATACAAGGCAATTTGGTTTCCAAAATATTTTTTTATTTGTTGTTTTTTCACATTTAAATATATATAAAATGTCAACAAATTCGAAATACACAAAACGAACTGCCAGAAGATTGTCGGTACGAGCAATTTTTTTTTCATTTCTATACTTGTCACATGTTAGGTTACTCTTGTCACATGTTAGGTTACTCTTATTTTAGAAATCTGAATCTAACCTATATCGAAATCTGAACCGATTTTCACGAAATTTTACACACATCGTTCTAGACTTAATTCAGTACGTAATCCCAAATTTCGTGCAAATCGAAGGATATATAGGGACTTTGGTGCACCATGTACATAAAATCGGACGAAAATACATATGGGAGCTATATCTAAATATGAACCGATTTTCACGAAAATTAGCACACTTCATTCTTGGCTTAATTTAGTACGCTATGCTAAATTTCGTGCAAATCGAAGGCTATTAAGGACTTTGGGGCACCATTTACATAAAATCGGACGAAAATATATATGGGAGCTATATCTAAATCTTAACCGATTTTCAGGAAATTCAACACACGTCGTTCTAGGCATAATTCAGAATACTATGCCAAATTTCGTGCAAATCGAAGGATATATAGGGACTTTTATGCACCATTTACCTTAAATCGGACGAAAATATATATGGGAGCTATATCTAAATCTGAACCGAGTTTTCCCAATTTCAGTAGGGTTCGTCCTTGGACCAAATAAGTGAACTGTGCCAAATTTCATTCAAATCGGATCACAAATGCGACCTGTACGTTGTTAACAAAAATACATTGACGGACGGTCAGACGGACATGCATAAATCGACTTAAAAAGTCATTCTATGCATATTCTCAACAGGAACCATGCGTCCATCTCGTTTCCTTTTGCCTGTTACAAACATATGCACAAAGACATTAACCCTGTACCACAGTGTGGTAAAAGGTATAATGAGGATTAAATGAGAACAGGACATTCCGTTCGCCGTTATATGTACCGATTTAAAGAGCAAATTAAGTACTTTTTAAATACTTATAGTTCGAATTTCCATAAAAACCCCTTTGCTACAATCTATTCTACACTCCATCAGTGAACCAAGTTCGAGAGTTCTAGCTCTACCGGTTCTACAGTTCTAGCTCGCCGGTTCTAATACTACTTCGTTCTAGTAATACTAAGAGTGACTCTCACCCAAAATTTCAAGATTTTTACTGCAGCAGTTTCATCTGGGCGTTGATGAATGGTTAAGTCAGTTATATATATATATAGCATCCATATTGCGAAATCTCTTTCTTAGTTCCACTACACAGATTAAAAATAGATCAGAATTCCAATTATATATTTTAGCAAATACCTACAGGTTCCACATTTATCAATCCTGCACTATAATGTAATATTGATTCAGAATCTCAGCTATATACGTTCACACAAAAAATTTTTAAACTATTTAGTACCATTTAGTACTTTTTGTTTCAATAATTAAGAATTTCCTAAACTGTATCAATTCTACACTCCAACAGTAATCTTAATACCAAAATTCTAGAGTCCAGCTCTATCCATTCACACATAATCAAATTGTGCCAAATATATTACGATTTAGTACACATAAGTTCTATGCTTCCATATCTCAGTTTTATATTCCAACAACAACTATTGTTTCAAATTTTAGGGTTCCGGCTCTCTCCGTTCACCCAAATCCAAATTATACCAAATCTTGAGCCGTTTAATACTTTTCGTACACATAAATATGAATTTCCAAAGATGTCTCTATATCTCAATCTTCAACAGTAATCTTAACTCCAAAATTTCAGTTTTCAGCTCTATCTGTTCATCCAAAATCCAAATTGCACTAAATTTAGTACCATTTAGTACTTTTCGTGTCAATAAGTACGAATTTCCTAAACTACCTCAATCATACACTCCAACGGTCATTTCATTTGCCAATTTCAAGGCTTCTGTTATATCTGTTCACCTAAATCAAACTTGTACCAAATTTAGTAAAATTTAGTACTTTTCGTACAAATAATTTAGTAATCCTAATTCCTATTTTCTGAATTCCATCTCTATACGCTCAAATAAATGCAAATAGTACCAAATTTAGCACAATTTTGTACTTTTTATGCACATAAGTACGAATTTCATAAACCATTTTCATACATCAACACCACTTCCCAACCTGTATTTCATATATTCCATATATCAAGATTCTAGATATATATGTTTAATATATATACAATTAGAACTAAATTTAGTAAAGTTTAGTACTTTCAGTACACTTATAGGTCGAATTTCCAAAACCCCTTTTGTACATCTTTAAAACTTTCCATCTGTGACCAAAATTCCAAATTTTCAGAATTATAGCACTTTCCGTTCACCAAATACAAAGGGTACCATTTTGGGTACTTTTCGTACCTTTAAACCTTAATTACAGTTCCAATTTTAATCTACCATAGCTACCTAATTATGAAACCCACACCCATTGTGCAATATACTCTCCATGTCACTTTGTCACATTGCATTGTTTTTTTATTGCTCCTTCTTTTTTGTTATCACAAAAATTTTGTTGTTTTTTGCCTGAAATTACTTTTGGTTTCTTTTGGCCAAAGTGAGGCATACGAGTACATGTTTCGAGTGGGCCTCTTTTTTGCCGATTGTTCTCTCCACAAAGTCATGGAATGCGGCCACTTTAAGGTTTTTACTAATAGCACAACATATTCGTATATCCATCTATGGACCGATGTGGTTGCGTATATCACTTCGTCCAATGACCGTCCGTCCGTTGTTCATACCATCATCGTTGTGGCTATATCTCTCTCTATGTGGGTCTGTGGCAACTTTATTGGTCTACTCGCTGCTGGTTCGATGGCTGGGCGATATTATATTTGGTATGATTTCCAAAGTTCCATGCTGTGGGCCATTTTTTGTTGTCACCTTTCTACTAATACATTGGCACATTTGCCAAAAACGTTTTGCTAGTTGATGGTGTTGTTGTTGTTGGCTTTCGGGTTTTTTGTTGTGTTGCTGCTGCTTCGTGGTCTGTTGCCATTTTCCTTAGCAGCTCCTGCGGCCATCAATGGGGCAATGTAACGTTTTTTGTTGCTGTTGCCGGTATATGGAAAGCCTGCTGCTAGTGAAACGGTTTTTGCTGCCGTGCCCCGCATGGCACTTAACGAGGAGCGAGAAAGTATGTCAATATGAACTGGCATAATGACAAATGAACAAATTTTTGTTAATTCGACGATATAATTTGCTAAAATGGTTAGAAAGTGCTTTATTATCATCGGCCGCTTTTTATGTACCCGCCAAAAGAAAGGAAACAAGGATTTATGGTTGAAAATGAAAATGTGAATAAATTATAAAATAAATGTTCGGTGTTAAGGCCTATCGTAAGTGTGGATTTTTAAAGAATATTTTTTCCAAGGACCAACAAGGCGTGGATTTTTTAAAGGATATTTTTTTCCAAGGACCAACAAGGCGTGGATTTTTTAACGAATATTTTTTTCCAAGGACCAACAAGGCGTGGACAAGGCGTGGATTTTTTAAAGAATATTTTTTTCCAAGGACCAACAAGGCGTGGATTTTTTAAAGAATATTTTTTTCCAAGGACCAACAAGGCGTGGATTTTTTAAAGAATATTTTTTTCCAAGGACCAACAAGGCGTGGATTTTTTAAAGAATATTTTTTTCCAAGGACCAACAAGGCGTGGATTTTTTAAAGAATATTTTTTTCCAAGGACCAACAAGGCGTGGATTTTTTAAAGAATATTTTTTTCCAAGGACCAACAAGGCGTGGATTTTTTAAAGAATATTTTTTTCCAAGGACCAAGGATTTTTTAAAGAATATTTTTTTCCTATGACCAACAAGGCGTTGATTTTTTAAAGAATATTTTTTTCCAAGGACCAACAAGGCGTGGATTTTTTAAAGAATATTTTTTTCCAAGGACCAACAAGGCGTGGATTTTTTAAAGAATATTTTTTTCCAAGGACCAACAAGGCGTGGATTTTTTAAAGAATATTTTTTTCCAAGGACCAACAAGGCGTGGATTTTTTAAAGAATATTTTTTCCAAGGACCAACAAGGCGTGGATTTTTTAAAGAATATTTTTTTCCAAGGACCAACAAGGCGTGGATTTTTTAAAGAATATTTTTTTCCAAGGACCAACAAGGCGTGGATTTTTTAAAGAATATTTTTTTCCAAGGACCAACAAGGCGTGGATTTTTTAAAGAATATTTTTTTCCAAGGACCAACAAGGCGTGGATTTTTTAAAGAATATTTTTTTCCAAGGACCAACAAGGCGTGGATTTTTTAAAGAATATTTTTTTCCAAGGACCAACAAGGCGTGGATTTTTTAAAGAATATTTTTTTCCAAGGACCAACAAGGCGTGGATTTTTTAAAGAATATTTTTTTCCAAGGACCAACAAGGCGTGGATTTTTTAAAGAATATTTTTTTCCAAGGACCAACAAGGCGTGGATTTTTTAAAGAATATTTTTTTCCAAGGACCAACAAGGCGTGGATTTTTTCCAAGGACCAACAAGGCGTGGATTTTTTAAAGAATATTTTTTTCCAAGGACCAACAAGGCGTGGATTTTTTAAAGAATATTTTTTTCCAAGGACCAACAAGGCGTGGATTTTTTAAAGAATATTTTTTTCCAAGGACCAACAAGGCGTGGATTTTTTAAAGAATATTTTTTTCCAAGGACCAACAAGGCGTGGATTTTTTAAAGAATATTTTTTTCCAAGGACCAACAAGGCGTGGATTTTTTAAAGAATATTTTTTTCCAACAAGGCGTGGATTTTTTAAAGAATATTTTTTTCCAAGGACCAACAAGGCGTGGATTTTTTAAAGAATATTTTTTTCCAAGGACCAACAAGGCGTGGATTTTTTAAAGAATATTTTTTTCCAAGGACCAACAAGGCGTGGATTTTTTAAAGAATATTTTTTTCCAAGGACCAACAAGGCGTGGATTTTTTAAAGAATATTTTTTCCAAGGACCAACCAAGGCGTAAATTTTTTTTAGAGAATATTTTTTCCAAGGACCAGCCAAGTCGTGGATTTTTTAAAGAATATTTTTCCAAGGACCAACAAGGGGTGGATTTTTAAAGAATATTTTTTTCCAAGGACCAACAAGGCGTGGATTTTTTAAAGAATATTTTTTTCCAAGGACCAACAAGGCGTGGATTTTTTAAAGAATATTTTTTTCCAAGGACCAACAAGGCGTGGATTTTTTAAAGAATATTTTTTTCCAAGGACCAACAAGGCGTGGATTTTTTTTAAAGAATATTTTTTTCCAAGGACCAACAAGGCGTGGATTTTTTAAAGAATATTTTTTTCCAAGGACCAACAAGGCGTGGATTTTTTAAAGAATATTTTTTTCCAAGGACCAACAAGGCGTGGATTTTTTAAAGAATATTTTTTTCCAAGGACCAACAAGGCGTGGATTTTTTAAAGAATATTTTTTCAAAGACAAGAAGGGTCTGGATTTTTTAAAGAATATTTTTTTCCAAGGACCAACAAGGCGTGGATTTTTTAAAGAATATTTTTTTCCAAGGACCAACAAGGCGTGGATTTTTTAAAGAATATTTTTTTCCAAGGACCAACAAGGCGTGGATTTTTTAAAGAATATTTTTTTCCAAGGACCAACAAGGCGTGGATTTTTTAAAGAATATTTTTTTCCAAGGACCAACAAGGCGTGGATTTTTTAAAGAATATTTTTTTCCAAGGACCAACAAGGCGTGGATTTTTTAAAGAATATTTTTTTCCAAGGACCAACAAGGCGTGGATTTTTTAAAGAATATTTTTTTCCAAGGACCAACAAGGCGTGGATTTTTTAAAGAATATTTTTTTCCAAGGACCAACAAGGCGTGGATTTTTTAAAGAATATTTTTTTCCAAGGACCAACAAGGCGTGGATTTTTTAAAGAATATTTTTTTCCAAGGACCAACAAGGCGTGGATTTTTTAAAGAATATTTTTTTCCAAGGACCAACAAGGCGTGGATTTTTTAAAGAATATTTTTTTCCAAGGACCAACAAGGCGTGGATTTTTTAAAGAATATTTTTTTCCAAGGACCAACAAGGCGTGGATTTTTTAAAGAATATTTTTTTCCAAGGACCAACAAGGCGTGGATTTTTTAAAGAATATTTTTTTCCAAGGACCAACAAGGCGTGGATTTTTTAAAGAATTTTTTTTCCAAGGACCAACAAGGCGTGGATTTTTTAAAGAATATTTTTTTCCAAGGACCAACAAGGCGTGGATTTTTTAAAGAATATTTTTTTCCAAGGACCAACAAGGCGTGGATTTTTTAAAGAATATTTTTTTCCAAGGACCAACAAGGCGTGGATTTTTTAAAGAATATTTTTTTCCAAGGACCAACAAGGCGTGGATTTTTTAAAGAATATTTTTTTCCAAGGACCAACAAGGCGTGGATTTTTTAAAGAATATTTTTTTCCAAGGACCAACAAGGCGTGGATTTTTTAAAGAATATTTTTTTCCAAGGACCAACAAGGCGTGGATTTTTTAAAGAATATTTTTTTCCAAGGACCAACAAGGCGTGGATTTTTTAAAGAATATTTTTTTCCAAGGACCAACAAGGCGTGGATTTTTTAAAGAATATTTTTTTCCAAGGACCAACAAGGCGTGGATTTTTTAAAGAATATTTTTTTCCAAGGACCAACAAGGCGTGGATTTTTTAAAGAATATTTTTTTCCAAGGACCAACAAGGCGTGGATTTTTTAAAGAATATTTTTTTCCAAGGACCAACAAGGCGTGGATTTTTTAAAGAATATTTTTTTCCAAGGACCAACAAGGCGTGGATTTTTTAAAGAATATTTTTTTCCAAGGACCAACAAGGCGTGGATTTTTTAAAGAATATTTTTTTCCAAGGACCAACAAGGCGTGGATTTTTTAAAGAATATTTTTTTCCAAGGACCAACAAGGCGTGGATTTTTTAAAGAATATTTTTTTCCAAGGACCAACAAGGCGTGGATTTTTTAAAGAATATTTTTTTCCAAGGACCAACAAGGCGTGGATTTTTTAAAGAATATTTTTTTCCAAGGACCAACAAGGCGTGGATTTTTTAAAGAATATTTTTTTCCAAGGACCAACAAGGCGTGGATTTTTTAAAGAATATTTTTTTCCAAGGACCAACAAGGCGTGGATTTTTTAAAGAATATTTTTTTCCAAGGACCAACAAGGCGTGGATTTTTTAAAGAATATTTTTTTCCAAGGACCAACAAGGCGTGGATTTTTTAAAGAATATTTTTTTCCAAGGACCAACAAGGCGTGGATTTTTTAAAGAATATTTTTTTCCAAGGACCAACAAGGCGTGGATTTTTTAAAGAATATTTTTTTCCAAGGACCAACAAGGCGTGGATTTTTTAAAGAATATTTTTTTCCAAGGACCAACAAGGCGTTGATTTTTTAAAGAATATTTTTTTCCAAGGACCAACAAGGCGTGGATTTTTTAAAGAATATTTTTTTCCAAGGACCAACAAGGCGTGGATTTTTTAAAGAATATTTTTTTCCAAGGACCAACAAGGCGTGGAGAGAATATTTTTTTCCAAGGACCAACAAGCCGTGGATTTTCATTTAATATTTTTTTCCAAGGACCAACAAGGCGTGGATTTTTTAAAGAATATTTTTTTCCAAGGACCAACAAGGCGTGGATTTTTTAAAGAATATTTTTTTCCAAGGACCAACAAGGCGTGGATTTTTTAAAGAATATTTTTTTCCAAGGACCAACAAGGCGTGGATTTTTTAAAGAATATTTTTTTCCAAGGAGCAACAAGAATATTTTTTGGTATTTTTCAAAAAATCTTAATTTTAAAACCAGCCCAAGGAAGGGATAAGGAATATTTTTTCCAAGGACCCACATGGCGTGGATTTTTAAAGAATATTTTTTCCAACCAACCAACAAGGCGTGATTTTTTAAAGAATATTTTTTCCAACCAACCAACGAGGCGTGATTTTTTTAAAGAATATTTTTTCCAACCAACCAACAAGGCGTGATTTTTTTAAAGAATATTTTTTCCAAGGACCAACAAGGCGTGGATTTTTTAAAGAATATTTTTTCCAACGACTAACATGGTTATTTTTGTATTTTTCCGAAAATCTTCATTTCAAAACCAGCCCAAAATTCCAGCGGTTCTTTTTTTTTCGTGTGCCCAGACAACATTCAACATTTTGACTAATGAGTATGGCAAACAGCCATCAACGTATTTTAGGCTAACAAACGATCAGCTTGTATGAAAATTAACCCTTTAGTGAAATTAACATACTTTTAACATAAAAATCAACAACAAACAGCATATTACGTTGTTATTAGGCTTGTTGTTGTTGCTGTTGCTGCAGGGTGCCACTGCACTCTTTGGCGTGACGTGCCACCACTGCCTATTGGGTCTTAGAGTGCAATTTTATTCCGTTTTTTGCAAAAGTTTAAGGCACGACAAATTTACCCAAAATCCAAGGGACAACGCCACCGTATAAGAATGACGATGACGTCGTACAAAACGACAGACTTAAGGAAAACAACATTGCATGTTACACTGCGTGTGAGTGTTGTTACGTGAAATGTCAAATAATGTCAGACGACAACAGTGTTCATTTGTTTTATAGCTGCTGCACTTCAAATGAGATACCCAGAGCATAACATAATAAGGAACGGAATACAGGTGGATGGCTAAGAATGCGGAAATGGTCAGAGAATTATATTAAAAAAATCAAAAAATCGTCCTTTGAAAATTTTCTTTAAAATATCCACGTTTATGGCTCTGATAGTCCTTTGAAAATTATATTTAAAAAATCCACGCTTATGGCTCTGATAGTCCTTTGAAAATTTTCTTTAAAAAATCCACGCTTATGGCTCTGATAGTCCTTTGAAAATTTTCTTAAAAAAAAATCCACGCTTATAGCCCTGATAGTCCTTTGAAAAGTATATTTAGAAAATCCACCCTTATGGCCCGCATAGTCCTTTGAAAATTATGTTAAAAAAAACCCACGCTTATGGCTCTGAT
Organism: Musca vetustissima; assembly: GCF_032173495.1. Classification (NCBI taxonomy): domain Eukaryota; kingdom Metazoa; phylum Arthropoda; class Insecta; order Diptera; family Muscidae; genus Musca; species Musca vetustissima. Next base: position 52,460 of record NW_026887812.1, on the reverse strand, counting down.
AGTCCTTTGAAAATTATATTTAAAAAATCCACCCTTACTACTCTAAATTCTCAAGATCTTCAAGCCACATTTTTAAGGATCCGCCCTTACTACTCTAAATTCTCAAGATCTTCAAGCCACATTTTTAAGGACTACCAGTGTCAGGATTTTTCTTAATAATTTGGTGAAAGACCTTTCTGTGATTTTTTTAAAAATTACCGTATCTTCCCAGTACCATCTGTATCTGTATTTTAAGTTTTCAGTTGCCACACTACACTACCCATACATGAAAACAGTAGCTAAAACAAAATGATGATGATAAAATAATGACGACGACAGTCAGACAAACAGACACACCAGCCAGCCACAATCGTTGGCAAACGAACCACAAAGAATGACAGAAAATGATAATTACGAATTCATTTGTGCTGCAAATTAATTAATTAATTAATGCAAACATATTTATATTGCACATAAATATAAACATATATATATATATATGTTTTCAAATATCAAATAACAACAACAGCAGCAGCACCACCAGTTGGAAAAATCATGAAAACTACTACAGACATACGAACAGCCTGGAGAAGTCAAAAATATTTCATATTCAACTTCCAGGCCAGTGTCATTAGACTCGAAGTCAAACACGCAATTGTCGCCGTTGTACAACTGTCTGATTGTTTCGAGCAAAGAAAAAAAAAACTGAAAAACTAAGTTGACCTGGCATAGTTCTGTGCCAGACTGTGTTATACGAAACACCACACCTGCCCACACAAATATCTTTGTTGGGTTCAATTCTCGGTGTGTTTCATTCACTTCGTTGGCACTACAGTATTTACATTGGTGCATTGTGGTTTTACTGATAAATTTACTACTTTATGGAGCCTTTGAAGGGTGTAAAATGACATAACTCTGAATGTTATATTCTTTGACTTTTTAAATTATCGGACTATCAGAGGTGAACCCATGGACATTTAGATCCTAAGGGTGCATATTACACATCAGGACTATCGGAACTGTAATCGAAAATATTTAAATAGATTTCCTAATTCCTATTTACAGAATCTCATCTCATTTCGCTGAACTAAATGCAAATAGTACCATTTAGTATCTTTCATATAGATAAGTGTGAATTTCTAAGATCATTTCCATACACCAACTCCACTTCCCAACCTATATTACATGTAAAATTTCAAGATTCTAGCTATATATGTTCAAATATATACAATTAGAACTAAATTTATCAAAGTTTAGTACTTTTCGTACACTTATAGGTTGAATTTCCAAAAAATCTGTTGTAACTTTCCATCAGTGACCCAGAATTCTAGCTCTTTCAGTTTGCCTAATACAAAGGGTATTTAGTAAATTTTAGTACTTTTCGTGCCCTTCTAGTTCGACCACGACCAATTTTTTTTGGATTTGACTCACATTCTAAGACCCACACCGGTCATTGATTTTTTGTCATTTAGGCTCATGAAGAAAAGCCCACGAATGACTTGATGCTACTGTAAGACACACGACATCATCCACCTCATCATGAAGTATGCATAGGCTTGTCTTTTGTCTGCAGGCAGGTAAAGTTCGAAGATGGGATATATCGGTCCACATTTAGGCATAGCTCCCATATAACGGTACCCCCAATTTTCGGTATTTTGGGGTTCTTGAGCGCGTTTTTCTGAAATTTGGTACATTGGGTGCCTATTGGGTACTAAATGTTTCCACAAAAAATTATAAATATAGGTCCACTTTGTCTTGTAGACCCATATAATGGTACCTCCTACTTTTCAGTATTTTGGGGGTTTTGATCGTATTTTTCCACCGACTTGGCTGTAATTTAGTATTTTGAGTTCTTAATAGGTACCAAATCCACTAAAATTATGAATATAGGTCCATTTTTTTGGATAGCCCCCATATAAGAGTACCCCCATTTTTCGGAATTTTGGGGTTCTTGAGCGCGTTTTTGTACCAAATGCGTTGCTGTTTGGTATTTTGTAGTCGTATATGGTAACAAATCTCCCCACCAAAAATATTAATATTCGCCCCTTTTTGGGGTAGTCCCTATATAACCCTCTTTTTATACCCTCCACCGTAGTATGGAGGGTATATTAATTTTGTCATTCCGTTTGTAACTCATTAGGGTATTAGGGTAAAATTCTAAGACGAGCTAGCCATGTCCGCCGGTCTGTCCGTCAGTTGTAATCACGTTATCTTCTGAAGGAATGTAGATATGGTGCTGAAATATTATTATATTATTCGATATTATATATAAGGTTCGATAATGAACTACATATGAGAAATATAACCCGCATTTAGGCCTAGTCCCTTTGTGGGAGGTACCAGATGGAGTAGACCGATATTCCCCATCTTCGAACTTGTACTAAGTTTGGAAGAAATAATAAAATGGGTAAAGTTTGGATGAAATCAAAATTTTCTGAAACAAATTTGGTCCAAAGAAACTGCGGTCTAGAACCAATATTTCGATGAGGCTCATTTTCACCGTTATAATTATCCATTAAAAATTTCTGAAATTTGTATCATGGTTTACATAATCGGTTTGTAGAAATGTCGGTATGAGTCCGGTTTTTGGCATTTTCCCTATATTTTCATTTCAAGTACCTGTCTGTATATCTATGGTGGAGGGTATCCAAAGTTCGACCCGCCAAACTTAATGCTTTTTCACTTATTATATCATCAATCATAATTGACGGTAAGTATCTTAAATTTGTCATTCCGTTTGAAACACCTCCAAATACTCGTCGAAGGAAACAAACATTTTATAAATTCTTGATCAGAATAAAATTCAATGTAAATTTAGTCCTGCCCGTTTGTCAGTCTGTTGAAATCGCGATAGGCATCGTAATATTTTTGCACACACCTTACTACTGATCGTAGAATATTTGATATCGGGATATATGATGTTACCGCCCCCTTTTCGGTACATTGAACACGATTTCAATAAAAATAGTTGTAATTTGGTGTTTTTTGGGAATGAGCACCATTGGTCCACTTTTCAGGGCAGTCCTCATATAATGGTACCTCCATTTATCTTTCAAATCGAATTGGTTATTATTTTGAATGTTTTAACCTCATTTGTTGGTGAAAAACTGTTTTCAAAATATTTTCGTAATAGATCCATGTTTCTGGCATAGATCAGATATAGAGGTACCGTCCCGCTTTAGGTATTTTGAAAATGTTAACCGAATTTTCCAATCCATGGGGTTGCAATTTGTCACAGTGGGTTCAATGGATGCTGATGAACATTTTTGCAGAAAATTTTCTACATTTTGAAATAGCCCCTCGTATCTACCCATTTTTGCCGCCTCATTCTTTTGACTGCATTTGCCCACTTAATTGGTTGGAATTTAGCATTTCGCGTTCTTGGAGGGTAAGAAACGTGTTCGCATAGGGTTAAAAACAGCTTAGCAGAATATGTTTGATATGAGTGAGATATAACCCCCAAATGTAGAATTCCAGATTTCTGGTGAATAACATACTTATTTTCAAAACATTTTGAATGCAGATCTATGTTTTTTAATAGGCATATACAATGCTATCACTTAATTTGCGGTATGTTAGAGTATTTGGTATTTAATTTTCAGTATTTAAGTTAAGAGTTTAATATTTAAATCCCGAGTATACACCAGTAAGGAACGTTCAAAAGTCGGTCAAATCCGACTATATGATTATATAGTCGGACTACATAGATATTTGAACTTCTGAAATCTATGAAAAAATGTATGCCAATCGGGTGGACTTTGGTGTACCATTTATATCAAATTGAGCAAGATTATGTATGGGAGCTATATCTAAATCTTAACCGATTTTCGTGAAAAATCGAAAGAGATATAGGGACTTTGGTACACCATTTATATAAAATCGGACGAAAATATATAAGGGAGCTATACCTAACTCGTAACCGATTTACACGAAACTTAGGACATATAATTTCAGACTCAATTCAGTACGCCATGTCAAATTTTGTGCAAATCTAAAGATATATAGGGATTTTGATACTTCATTTACATAAAATTGGACGAAAATACATATGGGAGTTGTATCTAAATCTGACGGACATGTATAAATTGACTCAGAATTTGATTCTATGCATATTTTCAAAAGGAACCATGTGACATAATACCCTATACCACAGTATGATGAAGGGTATACAAATGTGTCAGCTAACATTACGAGGTCGGAAACATATTACCTTACCATATGTTTCCAAATTTTTAAGAAATTTTGAGAGAGTATAAAAAATTCGTTCAAGTCACATGTTCAAACCATCAAGCTTTCCAATGGAAAATAGCCCTCGTAACAGTTCAGTTTCATTGCATACATTATATCGCTTCTTAAACATTTCCCCAATTTCATCCACCGTTCCACTATGTAGCCTTTATTGCCAATTGCAAATATGCCCCCAAAAGCCAAACACTTCGATTCTTGGCGTCAAGAATTAAACCAAGAGTAGAACAGAACAGCAAAAGGTGGAAACGATTCGAGAACGAAAAATAAACACAAACAACGAAACGAATAACAAATGCTGAAAATAATTTAAAACACGACACCCGTGTCAAGATGTTGGCAATTTGATAAGCGCCTATAGTAATTGTTACGGAACCAAAACTAATAGAAATGTTTTAATGCCATAAATTAGCATTTTTCCCTCTGACTGCAATTGGAGTGGAGTTGAAGTGGTGGTGCTGGAACTTCTCTGCTATGAAGAAGACCAACACCACACCATCACCCTCAGCTGGGCCTACTCTCGAAGAGGATTATCCCAGTGTAAGTCAGCCAGCAAGGTAACCTCTAGTTAGTATTCTCATTTATTTGGAGTCATGAATTTGCAGCTCAACAATAGCTATGTATGTCCTCAGGATTGTATGTAATGTTGTCGTTGTTGGTTTCGTTGTTGTGGTCTGATGTTAATGACGTTGCTTGTTTTCTGCTGCATGTTATTCGAGTTGTTCACTTGGCTAAATTGCCAACTAACGATTGGCAATTGTTGTTGTCGTTGTAGTTGTTGCAATGTTTATCACTAACTAATAATAAACAAATAAACAAAACACACAACAGCAACAAACAAAAACAACAACAACTAGAAAAAACATTGCAACAATTACACGCTAGAATTGCCCCATTAGCACTGTGCATGGAATTTGGCTGCCATTGGTTTTCTTTGTTGCGGAATGGAATGGAATTTGTTTGGAGGGGTAGGAACTCTTCCTCGCTCGTTCCAAGACATTTATTTGTAGGCAATATCACACGGAAACCATGTTTATAGAGAGAGCAGCACACGCATGTTTTTCCTCCATACCACATCTGCATAACCACTGCCACTGCAAGTGGGATTCTATGGCCCAAGAGGGGCCTACATCTAATTTTTTTAATGCATTTTGTTTTTTGAGGAATTTTAACTTTAACATGGCTTTCGCCAAAGGTTCGTAACAAATTATGGTCCTAAACATGAAATAACTTTGTGAAAATATTAAAAACCAAACATTTAGCAGCTTAGAAGGAACGAAGTGCGGCATAACGCTTAAGAGTTATTTTTAATGAATGCGGTCGTCGGTCGCCTTTTCTAAGAAAACATGAAATTAATTTTCGAAACATTTTTGTGATAGATTTATGGCGACTAACTACATACATGCAAGCGCAAGATTTATGATGTGATATGAACAAAAAAAATGGAGAACTATTATCCATAGCAGGGGAATTTCAACAAATTAAAGAAAATCGCAACAATAATTAAATTTTTAAATGAGGGGTATCGGCGTGACTACGGCCAATCGGTCCCGGAGTTTATGTTCCAGTCTAATCATACAAGCAATAGAGAATTATAAAGTATATTGGTGAAATATGTGGTGATCCACGATGGTAATATTATGATCCTGGACATCTGCAGTAAACGTATGTATGTCATGTTTGGACCAAACAGGATTCACGAATCGCTTTTTATGAAAGATATAATGTATGTTTGGTAAAAAAACCAGTGAGCAGAGCAGTATAGTCGGACGGGGCCGACCATACGATACCCTACACAACTACCACGGAACTCAAATTTTCTGCGGATGTATATTCCGAGCCTGGGCAATAATTCGTGATATTTGCACCCTCTTGCCCGATTAGTGGTAAACAGCAACTCTTCCTCAAACTGACATATTTTCCGAATATTACGAGTATTCAGTACAGCTATTGTCCAGATTCCCTTCACCGTGGGTTGTGTTGTGATGTTCGGCTTTCATTTGTGGTCTATAGATCGACTCGATAATAACACAAAAAAATAAGTTTTCAGTCCACTTCATTCAAAAATTATTATCTGATCATCGCCGAAAATTATAGGTGTTGTCCTTGACCATAACTGGAACCTCATGGAACATTTCAAAGCGATCAGCGCTATAGTTCCGCTCTCTAGAGTTATAATGGGTTACTAAATAATATACGAATACGGAGATACCTGTAAATATTTAGGTGTAACTCCCACATCCGAGCACATACAACAATATAATTGGTATTAATTTAAAGGTCAACCACTCCTCTTGGATATAATATAAACTTCTCGGGTCTATGTCCTTCAGGGGTAAATATATACGCTATAGAATACAAATTTTGTCATTTTTCACACAAAAGTCAGGGTCCATTTGACCCACTAAATATTGACCGATCTTTATGAAAACAGGCATGCTTATTCTTTGGCCTGATCCGCTTCTCCATGGAAAATTTCACGATGTTTGGGCCATAATTGCGGCCTCTGGAGCGACCAGAAAAACCGACAAAAATTTAGTATTTGGTCCATTTCATCCCCTAAATATTAATCGATCTTTCCCAAAAACAATAGGGGTCTTCATTGGCCAGAACCCATCCTACATGCAAAATTTCGTGAAGATTGGTCCATAACTGTGGCCTGTATCGTGTTTACAAATTATAATGGACAGACGGACGGACGGACACACATGTCTAGATCGACTTAGCTAGTCGAAATATGACGATCGGTATACTTAAAGGTGGGTCTAGGACCAATATTTCGCGGCGTTACAAAGTTTTGGGGATGCACAAATCTATAATACCCTGACAACATAGTTGTGTAGGGTATAATTACGATGTGCAATCAATGGTTAAAATCCGATGCCCTATTGGCTTCGTATGAAAGGTAGGAGTTTTTAAAGATGTTACCCTTTATGGAAGATGTAGCAGAAGGTAACTAGGTTTAATAAACATATTATACAAATATTCACAATGTAGACACTTTGTGGGGGAGGTAAGGGAGGAGATGACCTATAAATAGGTTCTTAGTACTTGATCTAGGTTTGGTAAACATATAACGATGTGCAAAGTTTGGATCAACACGCCACTCAATTCGATTCCGTAAACATCATTACAAGGTACTTTGCACAGCAATGTGGGTCTAACGTCTTATAATAGACAAGTAACACATGAACACAACGTGGTCGATTATGAACAATGCCGAGTCTTATATGGTCAAGTCCTTGAAATGCGTGAAAATCATCCGGAATACATTTCCAATAAGAAAAATGACTACATCTGCGGTTCCTAAAACACAAGAGTCGAGAAGCCTCTCCATGCTCTTTTCGGTGCGGTTTATAGTCCGTTTGTTTTTAAATATTTAAAAATAATCCTTTAATACTTACTTACTTACTTAGCTGGCTTGTTAGAGAACGGTTGTTCCGAGCTTAAAAAAGATTTCCAAGCTCGTCGGTCTTGTGCGCAAACCCACCAATTTTGAAGACCACGTTCCAAGATGTTGTTTTCTACTTGGTCTTTCCATCTAATTCATGACCTTCCCCATCTACGGGAACCATCAGAAGGCTCGCTTTTATATGCCTTTTGAGCTGGGACATTCTCATTCATTCGCTCAACATGGTCGTCGCTGCAGCTCAATACAACTGACTATGTCGATGTCCGCTAATAGATTTTAAAGCTGGCGGTTCATTCGACGCCGATATTTACCGTCGACGCAGATCGGCCCATAGATCTTCCGGAGAATTTTTCTCTCAAACACTCCAAGAGCTGCTTCATCTGCTTGCGGGAGTACCCATGCTTCATATCCATATAAGAGCACGGGCAGTGCCAGCGTCGCGTTGTAGAGTGTGAATTTGGTCTGGCGGGAGGTCGCCTTGTTTTTAAACTGCTTACTTAGAACATAGTAGCATCTGTTGGCCAATACTATTCTTCTCCGAATTTCAAAACTGATGTGAGTAGTTTTATTTATGGTGGTACCAAGGTCCACAGTTGGCCGGAGTCTACTGGACGTCTTGCTCGTTGATACCATCAGCTTGGTCTTTTCGCCATTTACTGCCAGACCAACTTTGGCAGACTTCTTCTCAATTTGTTCAAAGGTGGCTGTTACCGCTCGCAATATTCGACCTATAATGTCGATGTCGTCGCCGTAGACGAGTAACTCGTGTTGTTTGGTGTACAGGGTGCCATTTCTGTTCACCTTTGCCTCTCGTATGACCTTTTCCAGGAGGATGTTAAAAAGATCACACTACAAACTGTCATCTTGTCTGACTCCCCGTTCGGTATTAAAGGGCTCCGATAGGTCCTTCCCGACTTTAACTGTTGATCTTGTGTCAGTTAAAGTTATTCTGCCGAATTCAGACATGGCTTTAATAACCTCTGAACAAATATGCTTTATAGTCGGCGAATAGGTGAAATGTGTCGATCTGTTTTTCGAGGGTCCTTTCAGGATTTGGTGCAGAGTGAAAATCTGGTCAATGGTAGATTTACCAGGCCTGAAGCCGTATTGGTATTGTCCAATAATTTCATTGACCATAATTGTCACATATCGTATTGTCTCTTTTTTGTGCACGGGATATAGGATGATGATGTTCCAATAATTGGACATGCATTCCTCTAGCCAAATTGTACTCATCAGCTGGTGCATGCTCCTGACCAGCATCTGGCCACCAGTCTTGAATAGTTCGGCTGGTAACCCATCGGCACCTGCTGTCATCCTAGCTAGGTGGTATACACTCTATGATCTATATTGGTTCTGGGGTATCTTCTTCACTACCACTATTTGATACCAGAAGCTTTTCAAAATGCTCCTCCCAGATCCTCAACACGTTGTGTGTATCTGTCACAATGTTTCCTTCTTCATCTCTACAGGAGGATGTGGCTGCACCAAAGCCTTTGGTTTGGTGTTTTACTGTCGATTTGCTCCCGCTCACTTTTGTTTTTTCTTCTTTTTCTGAAAAATTTTTTTCTTCTCTCCCTTTCTCCCGATAATTCTCTCTAGCATTATGTGTTGCTACTGTCTGCAGGCTTGACACCTGCAAGGGGTTCTTGATTGTGGTCTTTGGTACCCAAGTGTTGCTTTTGCTGCAGTTTGTAGGGAGTGGGCAATTCTCTGCCCTGGTACATCTATATTATTATCGGGACAAGGAATGCTTTCGTCAAGCAGTGGGGTAAGTTGAGCGGAGTAGGCTTCTGCTATCTGTTGTGTTTGCAACTTTTCGACGTCAAACTTCCATGTTACATTAGATCGCACCTTTGCTGCTACATTAAGACGGGTGCGTACATTGGCTGACACAAGGTAACGGTCCGAATCGATATTCGCTTCCCGGATCGATCGGACGTCTAAAACACTGGATGAATGCCTTCCGCCTATCACAACATTATCGATTTTATTTCTCGTTGTTCGATCCGGAGACATCCAGGTGGCATTGTGTATATCGAGATGCTTGAATCTGGTGCTGCTTATTACCATGTTTTTTCCTGCCACGAAGTCAATCAACCTCATGCCGGTGTCTGATGTTTTTTCGTGGAGACTGAATTTTCCGTCGGCGGGGCCAAAGATATTTTCTCTTCCGATTTTTGTATCAAAATCTCCTAGCAGAATTTTAATGTCATGGTCAGGGCAACGGTCATATGCTGTTTCTAGACGCTCGTAAAATATGTCTTTGATCTGTTCATCTTTATCTTCGGTCGGAGCATGGGCGCAAATGAGACTGATGTAGAAGAACTTCGCTTTTATACGGATTATAGCAATTCGCTCATCTACTGGAGTGAATCTGAAGACGAGGTCTTTTATTCTCCTGTTAACCATAAGTCAAGGCAATTTCATGTATCGTTTCATGGCAGCTATAATACATCTGATTTACTTACGCCAGTCCCTTTCCATCGCATTTCCTATAAGGCAATAATATCGGTTTTGTACTTCTTGAGTACATCCGCCAAAGCGAACACTACGCCTGCTCTGTACAACCTGCGCACATTACAAGTGCAGATTCCTTTATACGTTTGCGGGGATCGTCAACATTAGTGGGTTTTGGTTTTCTTTTTCTTTGCTTTTTCATAGTAGGTTGGGTTTTCCGAGAGTGGACAACTAACCCGACGACTCAACCCATTTTTATATAGTTCTTATGGGTGAACTCGCGGCACATATTAACTCACTATTTCATTGGGTGATGAAAATAAATACCCCAGGTGGCAGAGCGGGGAGGTCAGTGTCCACAATTGTGATGAAAGAGGGACCAAAATAAGCCTGAACTTCGCCATATTAAAGCCAATCAGAACCGTTGCTTGGTGCATATCATCCCCTACGCCACCCTCTTTTATTATGGGTAAATTTGTCCGGTGCAGTTTTCACGGTATAGTTTTGGTCCATTTTATTAACACATTTCGATTTTTCGATGGTCGATCCCTTCCTATCTGTAAAATTAATGTTGTTAATCATATATAAATCCTGTCGGAGCTGTTGCATTATCCAAATTATTGTAACTGGTTCAAAATTGTGATTTATAGATTAATAGCAAAATAATATCCTCCGAAAACTCTAACATAATTTCAGTTTCAAATGCAGCGTGGACCGTAAACTCCTACACCTATGTTGGAAATTGTGTACTGAATAATTTAAAAAAAATAGATTTTATTATCTGGCCAATTATATGAAAATGGTCAACCCATTACAACAGGGATTCTATTCAACAGCCAAAGTTGATCCAATACACTTCGTAACATTAAACCAGTAAGGAAAGTAGTAAAGTCGGACGGGGCCGACTATATGATACCCTTCACTTTGGGCATATTCAACAGATGAGTCCTAACAGATGTCGCATTTTTAAAGGACCAGTAAAATGAAATTGGATCCATAAACATGTCATTTGGCAACCAATGCTAAATTTTTCATTTAATCAGATAAAGAAGCTATATCTAAACCTGAACCGATTTTCTGGAAACTTAAAACACATAATTTAGACCTAATTCATTACGCTGTGCCAAATTTCGTGCAAACCGAAAGATATATAGGGACTTTGGTGCACTATTTACATAAAATCGGACGAAAATATATATATCTAAATCTGAACCGATTTTTCTCAATTTCAATAGGGTTCGTTCTTGGGTCAAATAAACGGCATATGCCAAATTTCAACCAAATTGGATCATAAATGCGACCTGTACTTTATCACAAAAATACATGGACGGACGGACAAACGAAACTGGCTTAACCGACTCAGAAAGTGAGTCTATGTATATTCTCAAAACGAACCACGTGTCTATCTCGTTTCCTTTTGCCTGTTACAAACATATGCACAAAGATGTAATACCCTGTATCACCACACTGTGGTATAAAAATGTGAAGGGTATAAAAGTGTAGTACACCTAAGTCTGTTTTTACACGGTTTTGATATAACACGGTTTGAAAATTGAATATTTTTCATTTTTTCACGATTTTATTCCATTTAGAACGATTTGAAATTTTATGTACTTTTTTTTTTTTTGCAAAAATTAATTTTTGCGAAGTATGTTCATATCACAAAAAAGTATTTATGAAAGAAAAAAGTCTGAAACCATCGATAGTAACGATAGTTTGCGAACACTAGCTATATAAGTTTGTATAAGATCAATGTCTTTTTTTACACAGTTTTTTTTTTAACGGCTTCTTCTGGAACCAATCTACCGTGTAAAAACAGACTTAGGTGTACATTGGTCCAGACATCAGTTGTCCCTTCCTCTTAGATGGTCAATCATAAATCTAATAAAAATATGGACATATTATATCATCCAAGCTATATACATATTAAAATGTTTACCAAACCAACCAAACTTTGAGGAGATATAATTATCAAAATTAGATTTTTTATATATCGAAGTTGATCTGACTATATTTATCATTCCATAAGAGGTACCAATAATTGAAAAATGTTAGACATAGTCACATTCTGAGGCTATATAAATATCTATCATTGAAACCTACTATTAAGGTATCCGCAAGGTACGATCCGCCACCATAAGTCTCTTGTTATTTGATACAGTTGCTAATGCCTCATAAAATATCATCACGCCCAACACAAAAGTTAATTTCTATTTAGAGGAAGTTCAAATCAATAAAAACAAATAATATTAAAACTATAAATCAAACCATGTGTATAGATTTATATGAAAACATACAACACATATCGAATTTTATAAATCCTATCGAATTATACAAATGTGACACAAAACAAAATGCCCACAAGTCCAGGAGAATTTCACTGAAATGAATCTTTATAAAAATATATTATCGCCAATGAAGAAAATAAAACTAAAATAGGCCACAAAACTTATTTCCAACTGTGAGATCGGGTTAAAAAGCTGTAAATTAGATTTAATGCTGATAGTTACGATCTATTGTTGTTGCCATTGTATTCGATACGATAAATATTAACAATTAAACACTGATTAGAACAAATTTTATGACTTTTGGAAACGATGATGATGATGATGATAATAATACAACACCCAAGGAGTCAAATAAATGGTTGGAGGGAGCCAACCAAACAAACGGAAGAAAATCACCACGCATGAATGCCAGCTTCGATGCCCCTAAGACGCTTAAACTATTTACAGCAAAATATGATTAAGAAAACCCATGACGCACACACACAAAAACCAGATGACTACAAATCATTTTGAAAACCATTCATATTTTCATCATAAATCTTGAAATGAATAACCAACCCAAAAAAAAAAAAAAAAAAAAAAAAAAAAAAAAAAACAACAAAAACTACGATTTTTTGTTGTTATTGATACCAATGCTGGTGGTGAATTACGGTGTTGGTGTCACTGTGGCTGGTGGAAATTGGAAATATTTTTCTATTAAAAAAACACTTTGAATACAAATCGAAAACACAACACAAAAAACTCCCGGGAAACCTGGAGGGAGATTGAGACATTAAAACTGTTCATGTTCAAATGATTTTCAATCGTTTGTTGGCTAAATCGTTCGATTGTTTTTTTGGTAATAAAGAAAAGAACGAACAACAAACAACAAAAATTTGAATGGACAAAAGCAGAAATAATGGGTTGGCCTTTTTGATTGGAATACACATATGCTCACACACACAATCGTTCAGGCTCGCACACAACAACATCGACTCCCTACAAATCCCACTCCGTTGAATTGACCATTATGGCGGATTAAGGCCATAAAAATACTTGTGAAGATAATTAAAAAAAAACAGAGTATTAGAGCCATTCATTGGCTTCATTCAATATCATCATCATAATCACCATTATGGTCATCACAGCATCAATATTTTTGTTTATTTTTTAATCATTTTTAATTGTTGTTGTTGATTCTTATTGGTTATTATTTATTATGAATTTGTTTTGTTTAAAAAAAAAATATTTATGAAATATTTTTTTTTTTGAAAGAGTTTAAATTCATCATAAATTGATATAATACCACGCGGAGAACAAAGCTAATACAAAAGAGTTTTAATTTTTATTAAATCGACAGTTAACTTGTCTCATAAATGAGAGTTATGACATTGGGGAGTGAATGCCTTAAGACAATGGCAACGCAATATTAAGCAAGTCGTTTCATTTGTTGGGACTAATTTGGAATGCCCATATTTTTTAAGGAATTAAAACATCTGTTTATGAGTAAAATAGTAACCATTTAGGAATTACACTCGTTATAGAAAAGTATATAGAATGTAAAGAAATATATTCCATGCCAAAGAAGTAACTTATCCTTGCACTTAGTTCGCAATCTTAAACCATACCATATAGCGGTTCCCAAATATTCGGTATCTTAAAGTTTATCTGCGCTTTTTAACTTTTTAGCTATAATTTGTTTTTTGGAATTCTTTCTGCTAAAAATTATCAAGCCCACTTTTTAGGGAAGCCCCCTATAATGGTCATTCCAAGCTTCGACATTTTTAAATTTCCTGCGACGCATAGATTTATGAACCGATTTCCTTCGATACACACACATGCCATTCTTAAATCTATGCAAAATTTCATGCCAGCATTGTGGGTACGGTTCACAAATGACATGACGTCAAAGTGAAAATTTCATATTTTTGTGAATATAATTTATATTTGAAAAATGTAAAAATATTAACATGGAATAACGGTCAAATAAACAGAACAAAATAATTATCAGTAATTAAAATACAATAATAAAAAATATCGTATGTATACGATATCAAAAATAAAAAAAAAATATTTTTTCAAAAAAAAAAATGATTTTCAGAACTTAGTGCCAATCAATACCAGAAGATATTTTAATGGTTATAGCATCAATCGACGCCTGGATATGTTACCTATTCAGAATTTTGTGACCGTTTACGATCGGTTATAAACTTAAGATTTATTGACGATCATATAAAAATAGTCATTTCAAATTGTCCTTATACTCACACAGCATGCTAATTATAAAATTGGAAGATATTGTCGTAGCTTCAACCAAATTAGCTCCAATTTGGAATATTAAGTTCGCATTGTGTATCACATATTCTTATCAAAAATAATACATTTTGCTCTACCCATAAAAGGTTATCCCCCTGTTGTTGGTTTTTTGGAGACTGTAATTTAGTATTTTTCATTATCATTGGGTGGACATTTTTCGAAATTAAAAACTATCAATATTGACTTAGTTTTCGGGGTAGACCCCACATGAATGGACGCCTCATTTTTTGGTAGTTTGGGGATTTTGAGTAGGGGAGACTGGGGCACCTTCGGCACTTTTTTTTAGAGCTCTATATCTCAGTACTTATTCAACATATATAACAACTTTATGGCTGATTATTGTCCTCTGACACTTAATTATAAAAAATAGTACCAAAAAGATATATACAAATTGTATTAGTTAAAAAATTTTACGGTTTTGTAAAAAAAGTCAAATTCGCCGAATGTGCCCCAACCCGGGGTAGCTTCGGCATTTGATGGGGCACATTCGGCACCATAGCCATAGCCGGGTTATTGTCATCGCTATCAGTCTGGTTGAAGTTCTGATCCTCTAAAGGCTCTATTTGGTTTTAATACGCCACACAATGTTTGAATTATAGGGCTTTATTATCTAGCGGCGGACGTTTACATCTCAAGGTCGCACACACCATCAGAAATAGGGGTTTTCTATCGCATTTTCGTCAATACAAGCACGTTTGATCTTATACATGCAATTTCGAACCATATTAAATGATTAGTTTTAAAAACAAACTCAAAAATATTTTACGGAAATAATATTGCACAATCTGTATATGGCCGAATGTGCCCCACTTTAAAATGCCGAATGTACCCCGAATGTACTTTTTATAGTTTTTTTTTTTCATTTTTTCGATCAGATTTGCGAAAACATTATATTTTTAAATATTTTTATAATAATACACATCGTAGTTAACCACTTTTTAATAATTTGTCTTAAAAATTTTAAAAGTTCTATACACGAAATACTTACGAAATGGAATTGAAATATTACAGAAACGTCTATAAAAATACAAAAACCCATATATCTAAATAAGTTTATTAGCTAGAAATTTCAAACTTTGTGTCAGTTATTTATTTCGATATTCGATACCAATGTATCGAAACTAGTGATGTACGAAGAGAGCTTCATGTCGAAAACGCGATTGCCGAAGGTGCCCCGATGCCGAAGGTGCCCCAGTCTCCCCTACGTTTTTCAACCAAATTGGGTATAATTCAAATTGAATTAAGGTAATACATAGTTTTTGAAAATATTTACTTTCTTTCATATATTTGATCCGTCATTTTGGATCTCAGACACCCGTTCAAAATACATATGGAAGCTATGGCTGCATCTGTATAAATTTCAACAAATACTAATAACGTCATTCAAGTCGCAATTCGATACGTTGTTCAAAATTTTGTGTTAATCGGACAATCATTAGGAGTTTGGTGCAGCATTTAAACTTGCACGGATCTTCACGAAACTTAGCACAAATCATTTTAGACTCAATTCAGTACGTGGTGCACCATTACATTAAATTGAACGAATATATATATATAGGAGCTATATCTAAGTCTGAACCGATTTTCACGAGACTTAACATAATTCTACTCTTACTTCAGTACCCTATGCCAAATTTCGTGCAAATCGAAAGATAAATAAGGTTTTTAGTGCACCATTTACATTAAATCGGACGAAAATATATATGACAGCTATATCTAAACCTAAACCGATTTTTACGAAACTTAGCACATATTCTAGACTCAATTAAGTATGTTGTTGTGTTGTGCGGACTTTGGTGCACCATTGCACCTCAAATCGGACGAAAATATATATGGGAGCTATATCTAAATCTGAACCAATTTTCACGAAACTTTGCACACATTTGGCTATGCCAAAATTCGTGCAAATCAAAAGATTTCCAGGGACAGGAAGATTTCCAGGGACTAACTATATATTGGGCGAAACTATGAAGGGACATTGGTACACCATTTATCTTAAATCGAACAAAAATATGTAATGAAGTTATATCTAAATCTGAACCGATTTTCACGAAACTTAACACACATCATTCTAGACCTTATTCATTACGCCGTGTCAAATTTCGTGCAAATCGAAGGATATTTAGAGACTTTGGTACACCATTTATCTTGAATCGGACGAAAATATATATGGGAGCTATATCTAAATTTGAACCGATTTTTCTCAATTTCAATAGGGTTCGTCCTTGGGCCAAACAAATCAGCTGTGCCAAATTTCATCCAATTCTGATCATAAATGCGACTCGTACTTTGTTTACAATTTAACATGAACAGACGGACATGCATAAATCCTTTTGCCTGTTACAAACATATGCACAAAGACATAATACCCTGTTCCACAGTGTGGTAGAGGGTATAAAAATTGCGGATGTGTGTTTTTTGAACACCTGTTTATATATGAAGGAATTGCGAGATCGAAACAAAATTGAACATGTGTTCATAACAGAGATGGAAGTTTCCAAAACACTTAACTTTTTTTCTGTTTATACCGCGCTTTTTGTGCTAGGCTAAGAAATTTCCGAACTGCCCTTGTATGATATCTACAGTTTTGTGGGGATGGTACCACAAAAAAATGGGTCTACCACTCGATCTTCAGAGTTTATCTTTGTTTCATGAAAATGTTGCAATACATATACGAGTGGTACTCAATTTAGTATGATTTTATAGTTTACGTACACTTTTGGTACGAATTTCCAAAACCTCCAAAGCAAGCAAAGTTTGGATGAATTCTTTTAAATGTAAATTATTTTGTGGGAAAAATACCACAAGTAATGGTACCATGTTTTCCCATTATTAAATATACATTAAATTACATTACAATACACATTTTTCAACTCAAAAATTCTGAACCAATCTGGACTGCCATAATCTGAAAGCTTATGATTCTTATGATTAGCTAAGGTTTTTATTAAATTGGTTTTAATTTTTTCGACTTGAGTATTTTGAACTATTCGAAATATTGATTTTCATTGTTCTGCAATCAAGTACCCCTTTATAAGATATACAATGTTTGCTTTAAGATAAAATCCAACAGCAGATCATACTCAAAATTGCAATTCTGTAAAAAAGTTAAATTTTCGAACTGTCTTCATGACTTTTTGCACTGCGTTTAAAACTTGTATTAATTAGACCAACAAAAATTCTGAACGAGAATTTATAATTTTTTATTAATTTTTCTTTCGAGATGAGCTACATGATCGGAGTTTTTCCATACAGACTACAATATTTTTCTTCAATGGTATGCAACTGCATATTGTGCAACCTTAGGAAGATAAGGAGGTGGCTTTGAACGCTAAGGCGCCTGACACCAACAGATGCCCTGGGAACCTGGGTTCAAATCCCAGCCGGGCTCAAGCTGAATTTTTGAGTTTTGTTGTTATGCCTTTTTAGGGCGAAGATCATTCATGTAAATGTTTTATTAATTTCTCTTTCGAGATGAGCTACATGATCGGAGTTGCAATGAAAAGGAAAGCCAGAGAGATACTACATTCCCACCAGTATGCCACTACTATTAATTCGTAGATGCAATTTCGCAACAATAGTCGACATAAGTACAACTTATCAAGTAAAGACATTTGTAAGCCACATTGCCCAATATGCCTGATGAGCCGCTTAACCAACGGCGAAACGCGTCGCATAGTGGTGGGAATGTAGTATCTCTCTGGCTTTCCTTTTCATTGCAACTCCGATCATGTAGCTCATCTCGAAAGAGAATTTAATAAAACATTTACATGGATGATCTTCGCCCTAAAAAGGCATAAAAACAAAACTCAAGAATTTATAATGGTGTCGATTTTATGGGTTATTAAAATATCCTCTGGTACTGCTTGACACTAGGTCTGAAACTCAATTTTGTGGAAAAAAGTCATAGTTATGATTTTTTATAAGAATTTCAATCTGTTTAATGGAAAATATTTTCATGTCAATATTTTGACACATGTCAATGTTAAATAATATATTTTTTTAATATTGATTTGTAACATAAAATTCTAAATATAATAACTAATTTTCCTATTTACTTGAAATGGATTTTTTGGTCATATCATTGTTTATCACTTGTCTGCGTTTATATTATTGAATCTTTCAGGAATGCTACTACAGAGAAATTTGTAACTCTCCAAGCTCCGATCAATAAGTTTCGTTATTTTTCCAATTTTCAAATGATAAAATAACAATGGAAAAAAAAAATAGTTTTCTTTGGAAGTTTTAGTAATTTTGTTTACCAAATGGTATTCCCCCAATACCTGATAGTCTGCCAAACATGTCATGGCATTTATGTATCTTTTATCGATTTTGACCGTTTTTAGGTATTCATCGAAATCGAAAAATTACAAATTAAATCTTGTCGACATGTTGTCTTCCAAAGCGAAAACGACACACACACGATGGCTGATGTTTTTCCACAACAACAGCGACAACACATCTCTCAGTGTGGCTTTTAATGGCCGACATGTTTCTCTATTGCCTATTGCGTTACCAATCGTGTGGTATATGGCAATATCTATGTTGTGGGGTACTACCACCAGCATCGGTATCTGAGAGTAATCTTGGTAAAGTTTTTTTTAGCTTGTGTATATGTTTATGTGTGCGAGTGCGTGGTATGAAATGACCATTGATGAAAACAGAGGTTTGAGATATCTCTCCCCCTCCCCACATTTGGATCCAACCATAATCGTCATCATCTACATTATCGATCTTTACAATATCGAGAAATTTTGAAATAATTTACGATTTCTGTAATCCGATACTATTTTTGGATGGCAATTATTTTCATTTGACACTTGTCTAGAGTAGTTATTTAATGAGTTGTTGTGCGATGTTGTAAAACAACATAACGTTTATTTGTTGGTTTTGTTTATTTGGTCGATCGAATGGATTGGTGGGTTGGTTGGCTTGTATGTTTTGTGTTGTTTTTAATTGTTAATTTGTTATTTCGTTTTATTGTATTTTGTTTATTTTTTATAGTTGTTGTTTGTGTTTTTCAGGTGTCAATTCTTTAAATATTTTATATATATCTTATTAATTTACAATCGACAAACTGTTGTGTGTTTTCGGATTTTTGTTCCCAAACCTCTACTACGACACACAGCCCGCCCATTCATTTGATTTCCCATTCATGGTGATTTTATTTTAATGACGATGATTTGTGTAGAAACAAATTAGCATTTTTATTAAAACACATGTTAACATATTGACGATGTTGCCATTTAAGATAAATTAATTTTATCTTGAAGTTTTATTGGTTGCTTCGTTAAATTTTGCATCGTTATGTGAATTTTAAATGTGAATAACATGAGAACTTCGTTTTGAACCTAATGAATTTCTGAAACGAATGGTGAACAGAACTCCTCGACGAACATTAGGAGTACTATTTTATGGGGAATATACCTGATCATTACCGAAATTTATCACGTATTCCCATTAATTTAATTTCATAAATTGTAAGTGGCGCCCAATATGTAATGTAATTTCCTACATAAGCCTTTCACATCATTAATAATATCGTCTTACTCCGCTATAAAAATGAAAAAGAAATAAACAAATAAATGCTAGTCCACCATTATAATAAAGCACCGAATTCATTTTCTTTCCCATGAAATATTTTCATTTTACAAAAAATTCGCCCACAATTTGCCATTGGTCGTCTGAACAATTAACCATGCATGCCGCTCAACATGTAAGTAATGAAAAACAATTATAATTGTTTTTATTCATATTTATTTTAAAGATTTTATTAAAGCTTTTTCTTCTTCATTGCCATGCAATCGGGAAATTGAAGAAACCGGATTAAGTCAGGAAATGACTGCACGTCATACGTGAAGAATGAATGGCTGACGTACAAATTCATATTCGATTAAAAAACTGCAACATGATTTCAGATGATTCTCATTGCGTTTGCATGCGACAGTGAGCCGACACACGTAACATGGTAGGCAATTTCTTTTTTGGTGTGTCACCAGCAATAAACTTTTGCCAAGCATGGTTGACTAAGGAGTGGAGCGGACACATGAAGTATGTACATCGCCAGACATGTCTGGGAAAGGTGTCCAGGCACAGACGAAGATTTTTTTTCTTATATCGAATATAAATTTAGAAATGTACTTTGAACATATAAATATAGAAATAATTCTTAGAATATAGGCAAGAGGGGAAGAATCTTAGGAAATTTGAAGAAAAACATCGCACTACTAGGCGTGGATTTTTATACCCTACACAATTGTGTTGTCAGGGTATTATAGCTTTGTGCAACCACAAAAGTTTGTAACGCCGCGAAATATTGGTCCTAGACCCACCTTTAAGTATACCGATCGTCGCATACCTATCGACTAGCTGAGTCGATTTAGACATGTGGGTCCGTCCGTCTGTCCATTATAATTTGTAAACACGATACCACAGTTATGGACCACAGTTATAGACCAATCTTGGCGAAATTTTTCATGAAGGATGGGTTCTGGCCAATGAAGACCCCTATTGTCTTTGGTAAAGATCGGTTAATATTTAGGGGATGAAATGGAGCAAATACTTAATTTTTGTCGGTTCTGGTCGCTCCAGAGGCCGCAATTATGGCTGGAACGAAATTTTACACGGAGAAGGGGATCGAGCCATTGAATAAGTATGCCTGTTTTTATAAAGATCGGTCAATATTTAGCGGGTCAAATAGACCCTGACTTTTGTGTGAAAAATGACAAAATTTGTATTCCATGGCGTATTTACTCCTGAAGGACATAGACCCGAGAAGATGATAGATCGGATGCGGGAGTTACACTTAAATATTTACATGTATTAATATATTATTTAGTAATCTATTAGCACACTGGAGGGCGGAAATATAGCGCTGATCGCTTTGAAATGTTCCATGAGGTTCCAGCTATGGTTAAGGACAACGCCTATCATTTTCGGTGATGATCAAGTAATAATTTTGGGATGAAGTGGACCGAAAACTTATTTTTTTTTATTGTTTTGTGTTTTTTCGAGTCGATATATAGGCCACAATTGAAAGCCGAACATCACAACACAACTTACGGTGAAGGGAATCTGGACAAGTAATTAAAAGGTAATGTTCGGAAAATATGTCCGTGTAAGGAAGAGATGCGGTTGACCTCTAATCGGGCCATCACGAAATATTGCCCAGGCTCGGAATAAAAAGCCGCAGAAGGTTAGTATATCGTAGTTGTGTAGGGTATCATATGGTCAGCCCCGTCCGACTATACTGCTCCGCTCACTGGTTTTAAATTATTTTTTGAAGGACTACTATTAGGCATGGATTTTTATACCCTTCACCACACTGTGGTACAGGGTATTATGTATTTCTCCTTTTGAGAATATGCATAAAATCCGTCTTTTGGTCTTAAATTGTAAACAAAGTACAGGTCGCATTTATAATCCGATTTGGATGAAATTTGGTACAACTCATTTGTTTGGCCCAAGGACGAACCCTATTGAAAATCCAAAGTCCCACGAACTTAGGCATAGCGTAATGAATTAAGTCTAGAATGATGTGTGTTAAGTTTCGTGAAAATTCGGTTCAGATTTAGGTATAGCTCCCATATATATTTTCGTCCGATTTAAGATAAATGGTGTACCAAAGTCCCTATATATCTTTCGATTTGCACGAAATTTTACATGGGGTACTGAATTAATTCTACAACAATGTGTCTTAAATTTCGTGAAAATCGAAAGTCCCTACATATATCCTTGGTTTTCCACGAAATTTGGCACATCATTAAGCCTTGAATGATGTGTTCTAAGTTTCGTGAAAATCGCTCTCAGCTCTCAGACTTAGACCATATTTTCGACCGACTTCGTGTTTATTGTGTTCCGAATATTCAACGGGTGGACGATAGATATTTTCTTTAAATCGATTTATATAATTTTGTCCTATTATAACAAACAAATAACATGTTCATGGATTGATCCAAGTCGGTTCACGTATATGTATAGAGATGGGCAGTGGGTAAATACCCAAAGGGTAAATGCCTGGTAAATTGGGTAAATACCCATTTGTGGGTATTTATTTGGTAATACAACATCTTACACCCTATTTCCGGGTTTCTGTTATCAAATCGATTTAAAATGGATAGTTTTACGATACTTTAACGACGTGGGTAAAAACTTGGGTAAATACCCGAGTTTTTACCCAAAAATTGTGTATAAACTCATTAAATGCCGAACAACTTGACATGGGCGGCCAAAATTTTGCACACATGTTTCTAATGTCAAAGCAAATATAGAAATCCAACATGGGCTCCCTGGGTCCAAGTTTTGATATAGCCCCCATATAACCATATCTCCCGATTTAAGGTATTTTTTGTCTATTAGACACATTGCTTATTTATTATTTATTTATTTATTATTTGCTTTGACATTAGAAACATGTGTACAAAATTTTGGCCGCCTGTGTCAAGTGGTTCGGCATTTAAGGAGTTTATACCCAAATTTTGGGTAAATACTCAAAATAGGGGTACCTTTGTATGGGGGCTACCAGTAAACGTGGACCTACATACATAAAATGCATGGACATTTGGTACCCAAAAAGAACACGCTGTGCCAAATTACAGCCAATTTGGCCTTCAAATGTGTCTGATGGCCAAAAAATACCTTAAATCGGGAGATATGGTTATAGCGAGGCTATATCAAAACTTGGACCCAGGGACCCCATGTTGGATTTCTATATTTGCTTTGACATTAGAAACATGTGTGCAAAATTTTAGCAGCCTCTGTCAAGTGGTTCGGCAGTTAATGAGTTTATACCCAATTTTTGGGTAAAAACTCGGGTATTTACCCAAGTATTTACCCACGTTTTTAAAGTATTGTACAACTTTCTATTCTAAATCGATTTGATAACAGAAACCCGGAAATAGGGTATAAGATGTTGTATTACCGATTCAATACAGTAAATACCCAAATAAATACCCGCAAATTGGTATTTACCCGGTATTTACCCACCCCTTTAGTATTTACCCGGTAAATACCATCTCTATATATGTAGATAAAGGTCACTTATTTTTTTTAACATCCAAAATTTCATGTTAATGGTCCTTCAAAAATGCGACGTCTAATAGGATGCGTCTGTTTAACATACCCATAGTGGTGAAGGGTATCATATAGTCGGACACTACTATTAAGCGTGTCTTTCTTAAAAATATTTTAAGACAATTCTATTAGGTAGGGGTGTATTTTTGAACCTATCATTTCTGTGTTTAATACCAATAATTTATATTGGGTATACAAAATCTGAAACAATTGCAAAATATACGATTTGTATTTTTCCCATGTGTAATGAGGGAACATACAGACTCAATAGATAATACCCAATAATTTCAATTTGTTACCTCAATCATGAATGGTTATTTAACAATTACAATTGCCATTATTTTCTTAACGATCTAATAAAAGTATCATTAAAAAAAATAACAACCGTGGAAAATCAAAGGAAAAATAAATTCTGCAAAAAAACAACAAATGAATCCATCCTATCCAAAAAAATCTTGACGAAATCCCATAGATACAAACCTGTCCATAAGTCATTTCCCACAAATCCTTTTCGCACCTTTTCGAGATTTCATCAAACAACCGACCGATTAAAGACCACATGTATGCGTGCCGCAATGCAGGTACGTAGATATGTATGTTTGAATGGGTGTTTTGCGCATGTGCGCACATGAGTGGATAGGTTGACGGATATATTGTTAATTTGATGCTTGTGCTTCCTGCTGGGCCATTGTCACAGCAACTCCTAATGTTGTTGTAGTGGTTGGCTGGTGCATTTTCCAAGTCAAGTACCACTTCAGTTAGCCAATTGTGGAAAAATTCCCTACAATGCCAATTGATCCATTCATCCACTCAAGCATGAATGAACTAAGAAATTATGAATGGCCTGAATAGCAAAGAAAACAAAATAGAATGAATGGATGGAAGGAAGCCAGGCAAAGAACAAAACTAGGAGAATAACAATAAAACCATAGAGACGATGATGGTGATGATCATGGCAATGGTGTTGTTCATTTCGTTTGGTTGATTAAACCCGTTGTGCTGTTCTGTCTTCTGTATGAGCTCTTAAGTAGATGGGAGTGGCAGACCAACCAACAATGACTACCCAGGATTACCGTGCGAATTTTCTTGCTGATTTTCGTTACAACATTTTAATTTCATTGAAGTGTTTTTGAGCTGTCACTTTTCTTCTGTTGTGACAAAATTTGTTATTTTATTTTGGTGTTGTTTTTTTGTGTATTGAATTGTCAATAGATTTTCACGCTCATACTTATATGGATTTAATGAAGTTCCCAGACACACAGGTTGTCATGAATGCATTTGTGAGAGTTTATTGGATTTTAAAATACTCACCTTTATTCCTTTGGTTGTATTGATTTTCAATTTTTTAAAAGGCGATTTTTATCAAGATTCTATCAAGGCGTGGATTTTTTAAAAATATTTTCTCGATGTTTTATCAAGGCGCGGATTTTTTTAACAATATTTATCAAAGCCTCAATTAAAGTGCGGATTTTTTTTAAATATTTTTCAAAGCCTCTATAAAGGCGTGAATTTTTTATACCCTACACACCTATGTTGTCAGGGTATTATAGCTTTATGCAGCCCCAAGAGTTTGTAACGCCGCGAAATATTGGTCCTAGACCCACCTTTAAGTATACCGATCGTCATATCTCGATTAGCTGAGTCGATCTAGACATGTGTGTCCGTCCGTCTGTCCATTTTAATTTGTAAACACGATACAGGCCACAGTTATGGACCAATCTTCACGAAATTTTGCATGTAAAATGGGTTCTGGCCAATAGGGATTCAGACCAATAGGGGTAAAACATCTAGGGGGTGAAATGGACCAAAAACTTAATTTTTATCAGTTTTTCTGGTCGCTCTACAGGCCGCAATTATGACCCAAAAATCGCGAATTATTACATAGAGAAGGGGATGGGGCCAAAGAATAAGCATGCCTGTTTTGATAAGGATCGGTCAATATTTACCTAAATGGACCCTGACTTTTGTGTGAAAAAGTACAAAATTTTTATTCTATAGCGTATAGATTTACCCCTGAAGGACATATACCTGAAAAGTTGTTGGTATATTCAACGGCAGTGGTTGACTTTAAATTGATACCAATTATATGGTCGTATGTACTCAGATGTGGGAGTTACACTCAAACATTTACAGGTGCTTATGTATTCAGATATTATTTAGTAACCCTTTACCACACTTGAGGGCGAAAATATAGCGCTGATCGCTTTAAAATGTTCCATGAAGTTCCAGTTATGATCAAAAATAACGCCTAAAATTTTCGGTGAAAATCGGATAATTATATTGTGATGAAGTGGACCGAAAACTTATTTTTTTGTTTTTTTTCGAGTCGATCTATAGGCTCCAATGGGAATAAGAACATCACAACACAGGGGAAGGGAATATGGACAAGTAATTAGAAGGGCTGTACAGAACATTAGTGATAATTGTCGGCCTCTAGTTGGTCCAGATGGTTCAAATATCGCGAAATATTGCCCAAGCTTAGAATAGAGATCCACAGAAAGTTAGGTTTTCGTGGAAGTTGTGTAGGGTATCATATGGTCGGCCCCGTCCGACTATACTGCTCCGCTCACTGGTTTTAAATATGTTTCAAAGCCTTTAAAGTTTTTTTTTAATTTTTTTTTTTTTAATTTTAAATTAAATATGTTTTTATAGACTCTATGAAGTCGTCCATTTTTTTAAATTATTTTTAAAGCCTCTCCTTTGAGGAATAGATCGATGCTACTAGGAAATTTTGAAAATTAATTTCATATGTTTTCTATATGACTACACACTTTTTGAAAATAGTGCGTATCCTTCCAAATATTTTCTTACAATTGATTTGAACATAAAATTAGTGTAAAATTTCCAATTACCAAGAAATAGCAGAAAATCGTTTTGTAAAAAAGTCTAAATTAATATTTCAAATGACTTTGCTAAAAACATATAATTCAAATAGTTTTGGCAGCAAGCACACTCTACAGAAATGAATAACTCTACTGGATACTAAAAACCCTTTAAAACAGCACTTACAATATGAAAAACGAAAATTGAAAAAAATAAACGTGATCAGCAAATTTTCGTTTGATAAACGATGGTTGGTTACATTTGGCAACCGTTTCAATGAATTTAATGCTAATTTTAAATTATAAGCAACGACAAAACAATTACGAATTATGATGGGTGACATGATGCTGGGTTATTGTATTGACAAAAGAATATAAAAACCACCAGTCATCATTTGGTGTTTAAAACAACATTTGTACCTGCATAGTTTTCTCATTAAGAACAACAACATTGCCAGAACAACAACATTGCCAACTGCGTCATTATTGCACATTCATACATATGTATGTATGAATGTGCAATAATGGCGCAGTTGGTGTTTGCTGTTGTTGAGCTGCAAAAAAGGGAATGAAAATCTGCTAAATCCGATTTTCAAAAAACAATCAAAAAGTTCACACAAACACTTCAACAGGTACTTATGTTTGTATGAATGGAAGTCAGGTTAATTCCTCTAAGCCACTTAACTCTTCAATACCAGCCACTTGACTGAAAAAAATGCTGTTGAAGGATGAGTGGAGATTTGTCACTAATCCCTAAAAATGTTAAGTGTCCTGAAATTTAGATTTAAGGACAATCGTCGATTTTTAAATATTATATGTAAAATCTCAAATATGTGTATAAAATAATAATAAAATATTTCAGTCGGTGTGGCTGACAGATATATAGATATGGAATTACAGTCTAGTGTGGTGGAGGTGGAACATTTTAATTCTATCGGTCACGGTTTAAAAATTACATGAGGTCAAAGTCAAAAAATTTGGGTGAGGGTCACTCTTAGTCCAAAAGTGACAGATAAGGCTGGGTTTTTGGAAATTCGTACATTTGTATTTGGCGAACGGGTAGAGCTAGAACTCTGAAATTTGGTGGTGGTCGCTGATGGAGTGTGGAATAGATGTAGCAAAGGGCTTTTTGGAAATTTTGAACTATAACTATCCGAAAAGTACTAAAATGTACTTAATTTGGTACAAATGTGAATGGATTGAGTTAAAAACTTGAAAATTGGAAAGCAAATTAAGGTTGAGAAGTCGGGTCAATATGAGGAGAGTTTGGAAAGCGTGTACTCATGTGTACGAATATGGTACTATATTTGGTACAAATTTTATTTGAAGGTACAAGTCGACCTGGAATCCTGAAAATGGAAAGTAACATTACCGTCGGAGTGTAGGATTAGGATATGTACGTAGTTTTGGAAATTTTTTACCTACGTGTACGAAAAGTACTAAATCGTACTATAATTGGTAAAATTTGGATGAACCGATAGAGCTGGAACAATGAAATTTGTAGTTAGGATCACTGTAGGGGTGTGGATTGGGGTCAGGATTCAGTTTAAGAAAATAATACTTATGGTACTAAATTTGGTACAATTCGAATTTTAGGTGAACCAATAAAGCTAGAATCATGAAAATTGGAGTAAGGATCGCTGTGGAGGTGTAAGTTTGAAATATGTAGGAAGTTTTAGAAATTCGTACTAATGTGTACTAAATTTGGTACAATTGTTTTTTTCTGACATATTCAGTTTGCTGTGACATTAAAATAATATGTTAATACATAGTTAAATAGTTCCTACATTCTCTAACGAAGTTGCGGGCATATGCTAGTATAATTTATATTTGAAAAATGTTATGAAACATTGACACGCGTAAAAATATTAACATGAAATGGCGACCAATTAAACGAAAGAGATTGGTGATTATAATGGAATTTATCGGTAATTTAAAGATAATAATAAAAAAGTTCGAATATAAAACTCATAAATACAAATTTTTCCAACATTTTTGAGTTTCAGTACCAATTGACACAATCAAAATAGTCGTTGAAATTGCCATTAAAAATTGAGTACAAATATTATTAAATTCAGTAAATCCCTTCAAATTACTTGTCCAGATTCCCTTAAGCTTGAGATGTATTGTGATGTTCGGCTTATAATTGTGGTCTTACTCAAACAAAAAACCAGTAAGGAAAGTAGTAAAGTCGGACGGGGCCGACTATATGATACCCTTCACCAGCAACGTACACAGGATTTCATTTCGGGGGGGGGGGGGCCCGGTAGTACAAAATGAAAAAAATCGCTGTTGCGAACATAAATTTACTGTGAACAATTTTCATTTCGGGGAGGGTCCGGGCCCCCCGGGCCGCCCCCCTGCGTACGTCCCTGCCCTTCACCACTATGAGTATATTAAACAGGACTATTATTATGAAATTGTATGAAATAAAATATGTGCTATTTATCTACATGTGAAACGACCTAGATCTATCCATAAACATGTCATTCGTTTGTAACAATGGAACCAAAAGTATGTAAATCGACTTCAAACAAATATCAAAAGGTCATCCGTTGGGCTAGGTCTGTACTTCTAGAAAACCCAACTACGTTATTCTATACTCAATTTTGTACGTTGTGCTAAATTTGATGTCAATCTAACAAATATGAGGAGTTTGATGCACAATTTACTTATATATGGATGCTATATCCAAATATGAACCGATTTCAACGAAACTTGTCACAGGTTAGGCTATACTGATTTCAGTACGTTTTGTTCTTATCAGCAATATATTGGTTCCTTGGTGCGTGAATTACTTAAAATCAAACTATAAAATAATGGAGCTATATCTAAATCTCAACCGATTTTCACTAAACTTGGCACACATTATTCTGGATTAAATTCAAAACGCTATGCAACGTAAGAACTTGGTACATTATTTAGATTAAATCGGACGAAAATATATATATCAAAATCTGAATCGATTTTCACGAAACTCAGCACACATCATTCAGCACACATCAAATTCCAGCATTTACAAAATCGGACGAAACTATATATGGGAGCTACATCTAAATCTGACCCGATTTACTTTATGCCAAATTTCGTGCAAATCGAAAGATATATAGGGACTTTGGTGCACCATTTACATGAAATCGGACGAAACTATATATGGGAGCTATATCTAAATCTATACCGATTTTCTCGAAACTTGGCAGACATCATTCTAGGCTCAATTCAGTACGTTATGTCAAATTTCGTGCATATCGAAAGATATATAGGGACTTTGGTGCACCATTTACATGAAATCGGACGAAACTATATATGGGAGCTATATCTAAATCTGGACCGATTTTCACGAAACTTGGCAGACATCACTCTAGGCTCAATTCAGTACGTTATGCCAAATTTCGTGCAAATCAAAAGATATATAGGGACTTTTGTGCACAATTTACATGAAATCGGACGAAACTATATATGGGAGCTATATCTAAATCTGGACCGATTTTCACGAAACTTTGGCAGACATCACTCTAGGCTCAATTCAGTACGTTGTGCCAAATTTCGTGCAAATCGAAAGATATATAGGGATTTTGGTGCACCATTTACATGAAATCGGACGAAACTATATATGGGAGCTATATCTAAATCTTGACCGATTTTCACGAAATTTGGCAGACATCACTCTAGGCCCAATTCAGTACGTTATACCAAATTTCGTCCAAATCGAAAGATATATAGGGACTTTGGTACACCATTTACCTTAAATCGGACGAAAATATATATGGGAGCTATATCTAAATCTGAATCGATTTTTCCCAATTTCAATAGGGTTCGTCCTTGGGCCAAACAAATGAGCTGTGCCAAATTTCATCGAATTCGGATCATAAATGCGACCTGTACTTTGCTCACAAAAATACATGGACAGACAGACGGACGGACGGACATGCTTAAATCGACTTAAAAAGTGATTATATGCATATTCTCAAAAGGAACCATGGGTCTATCTCGTTTCCTTTTGCCTGTTACAAACATATGCACAAAGACATAATACCCTGTACCACAGTGTGATGAAGGGTATAAACACAAAGACCGAAAAGTATAGGTGTTGTCCTGGAACCTCATGGAACATTACAAAGCGATCAACGCTATATTTCCGCCCTCCAGTGTGGAAATGGGTTACTAAATAATATTTGAATACGTAAGCACCTGTAAACATTCAGGAGTAAATATATATGTCCTTCAGGAGTAAATATATATACACCATGCAAAAAAATTATGCCATTTTCCAAAGTCAGGGTCCATTTGACCAGCTAAAATTGGCCGAACTTTATCAAAACAGACATGATTATTCTTTAGGCCGACCCCTTTTCCATGTAAAAATACGCAATGTTTGGGCTATAATTGTGACCTCTAGATCTACCAGAAGAACCGACGAAAATTAAGTATTTGGTTCATTTCATTCCCGATATTTACCTAAAACAATAGGGCAGAACCTATCCTACATGCTACATCGTCTTTACAAATTATAATGGACAGACGGATGGATATACATGTCTAGATCGACTTAGCTATTCGAGATATGACGATCGGTATACTTAATGATGGGTCTAGGACCTATACATCGTGGCGTTACAACTCCTGGGGCTGCACAAAGCTAAAATATCCTGACAATAAGTCGTGTAGGGTATAATTAGAATCGACTTTTATTAATATATAATGTTGGTGATAAAATTCGAAGATATTAGCTTCTGCTTCAACCAAATTGGCTATAATTTGGTATTTTAAGTTCGCATTGTGTAGTACATATTCTTACCAAAAATTATAAATTTTGATACACTATTTGGGATAGATCTCTGGCCCATAGTGAGCCGGTTGAAAATCATAAACATTTGGAATCGTGAATGGGTTCCCTTAAACTGTAACTCTTTCGTAAATTATCGTGCGCACCATTCTTCCTCAACGCTGCATTTATATGATATTGAATTAAATTGATTTGAAACAGCTTTCTTTCTGTTATGATTCAATTTGGCTCACTTTCATAAATATATGTATATACTCAACATCCGAAACCTTAACACTAGGTTACATTTTCACCGTATAGGTTTTAATATTTATACCAAAGCATTCTATCAAACGGCAAAACAACATAAACCATTCAACCCCACCTAATAAACTCTATAATTATAAAACTACGAGTTCGATAAACTTCTAAATGAGAATATTAAATGCTATAAATGCCAATAACACACGCCTATTGTCCGCACACAGAGTACCACTTGGTTGGAACTATAGAAGTTCCTTTGACATGGGAAGTTCCCGTTCCACTCCATGTTTTTCCATTTTATTGATTTCTAAACAATTCATTCTTTAATTAACGCATTAAATAAATGCATAATTAGGTAGTAATTTAAAACAAATACCAGAAATCGAACAACGACAACATCAACAACGACCCCTACCTCAACAGTGGCAATAACAGTATAAATAATGTTG
This sequence comes from Musca vetustissima, assembly GCF_032173495.1. Taxonomy (NCBI): domain Eukaryota; kingdom Metazoa; phylum Arthropoda; class Insecta; order Diptera; family Muscidae; genus Musca; species Musca vetustissima. Next base: position 20,409 of record NW_026887812.1, on the reverse strand, counting down.
ATGGCTTTGCGATAATGATGATGATGATGGCGATGGCCATCGGGCCATACCATTCCACTCGAAGAGAATAAATTTACGAAGTCACAAGGAAAAAAAAAATCAATAAATGCAAAACTAGCCAACGAAGAAGTAGAAGAAGGAGTGAAAAAGGAAAAATTGCTGAAAAAGAAAAGCTCTTTAAAATACAAAAAAAAACTAGTGGTGCTGACTGCCGGCTGGCTGACAGAGTGACTGACTGAATGGTGACTTCAGTGAACTCTGAGTTGAAGTTAAACGGCAAATGAATTAATTTTATATGCCACTAAACATTGGCGAACACGTTGTAGTTGTTGTTGTTTGCAACAACACAGCATATTGCTGTTTTGGGGCCGGAGGAAACCCAATGGAACGGACACTACGACGACAGCAACAACAACAACGTAACGAAAAAAAATGCAATTAGACATTTGATTTGTCAGTAATTGGATAAATTTACACTTTTAATAATGTCTTAAAGCAACAGTAATGTTTTTGCAATTGATGTTGTTGTTGGTGCTGCTGCTGCTACTGCTACTGTTGCTGTTGTAACTGCTGTCATTGATGTTTTGTCTGTAACTCTCCTTGTGCTTTGTTGGTATTTGAAGAGTTGTTGTCGTTGTTTGTTTGTTTGTTTGTTTGTTTTGTAACAAAAAATGTTGCATGATGCATGAATGCACAACTGCGTTTGTTGCATTTTTAATGAGTTCACAGATCTTCGGGGCATCAACAAGTTTTAGATCAATGTGATTCTTGAGATCAGCTGCAGCCGCAACTGATGATGATACATCTCTTGCTACATCTCTGTTTGTTGGATTTTCTTATTTTTCTTGTCAGCGAGTGATAATAATTACTTTCTATATTTGATCAAAATTGCATTGGCTAAATGAGCCTCATACTATATTATCACATACAATTTCTTTACTTCATTTGCATAACAAGCTTCTGCGGCGTTGCTGTTTTTACAGATTTCACAACAGATTAAAATTAATTATTATGTAGAACACTGATAATTAGAAAATGCGAATAAATAAAAGCAAACGAAATAATTAAAGAAAGGATCAACATCGAACGGTTGAAGACATTTTAGGTATAAACAGGAAAATATAATCCCATTTAAAGCACCCATGGTACAAATTTGAAATGTAATCTATACTTGAAACGGTTCGTTTTTTGTTTTAAAAGTAAATGGTAAAAGGTTCAGAATTGCCATAAATTTGTTAGTAACACAAACACGATTTTGGGGCGAGTATATTAAGAAGACACAAAAAGAACACATTCGCCGAAGCATATCTTCCTTACTCTAACATATTTTCCGAATATTACTAATATTCAGTACAGCCCTTCTAATTACCTGTACAGATTCCCATCACAGGGAGTTGTGTTGTGATGTTAGGCTTTCAATTATGGCCTATAGATCGACTCGAAAAAACATAAAAAATTAAGTTTTCGGCCCACTTCATCCCAAAATTATTATCTGATCACCACCAAAAATTAAAGGCGTTGTCCTTGACCATCACTGGAAACTCATTGAAAATTTTAAAGCGACCATTGCTATATTTCATCACCGCGACATTCAAAGCATAATTGCGGCCTCTGTAGCGATCAGAAAAACCGACAAAAATTAAGTATTTGGTCCATTTCATCCCCTAAATATTGATCGATCTTTACCAAAAACAATAGGGGTCTGCATTGGCCAGAACCAATCCTACATGGTCCATAACAGAGAGCTGTATCGACTCAGTTAGTCGAAATATGACGATCGGTATATTTAAAGGTGGGTCTAGGACCAATATTTCGCGGCGTTACAAACTCTTGGGGTGCACAATGCTACAATATCCTATATGAAATCGATATTCGTATGTTTCTATCATTCTTTTCCACTTTAATCTATTCCTTCCTCATAAATCACTAATCAATTTCACTAATTATGTCTGTGCAGGAAAATGAAAAGTGTAGATATCATAAACCTCTTACCTACCTCAACGTGCACGTAAGTGACAATGTTAAATTTTCTGGCATACGCGATCAACCCAAAGTTTTTTCTTCAAATAGAGCCACAAAATTGTCTATAGGATACATTATGCGGTAAATATGTCAAAGCATGGAGCTATATTAATTTGTTTTGCGATAAGGTATTGTAAATGTAAACCTGAAATATCTATTGTTATACCCTCCATACTAAGGTGGAGTGTTTTTTAACATTTAACATAAATTTTGAACACCTCCGGATACCTCATAAAGTATATATATAGCCGTTTAGCCGCTTATATATTTTGGCGATTTTTTGCACGTTTTTTCAATCGATGTGGTATTTTGTGTTGTTACTGGATAGATCATTTTTAATTAAAAATTTTTAATATTAGTCAATGTTTCAGAGTAGTCTCCATATTACCGTATCGCAAAATATTCTGTAAGTTGAAACTTTTGTGCAAGTTTTTCAGAGAATTTGGGGTTCAGAATATTGGGGGTTCAAGTTGAGCAGAAAATCTACCTACAACAAATAAAAATGTGGCATTGTGTTGCTGGTAGATACATACCCTCAGGGAGAAAGGAATTGGAACAGTGGTACCCATATTCGTACTTGATCTGAGTTTGTATTACAATTTGCAACATTTAGAACAAGTTGGACATTAAATTCGCTTGATATTGGATTAATAAATTAAAAAAAAAAAAAAAACAGTAAGGGAAGGAGTAATGTCGGACGAGGCCGACTATATGATACCCTTCACCACTTTGGATATATTCAACAGATGCATACCAACAAACGTCGCATTTTTGAAGGACCTATAATATGAAATTGGATGAACTAAAATATGTGATCTTTTTGTCATGTCTTTCTGCAACCTATACTAAATTTTTCTTGTGGACAAACGCTGGTTAACAATTGGACAACATTATGTAAATCGATTTAAAGCAAATCCCAATCGGACACCCGTTGATTATTTGGAGCCCAATTAACATGAAGTATGTCGAAAATATGTATGGGCTATATCTGCATATATGGGCTATATCTACATTTCTACAAAACGTGATTACATCAGTCTATTCTCAATTTTGTACTTTGTGCAAAATTTCGTATTAATCTGACAAGCATGATCTTAAGCACCATATACTTAAAATCGGACGAAAATATAAATGGAATCTATATCCAAATCTGAACCACTTTTGACGAAAAATACAACAGGTTAGGTTATACTAACTTCTGCACTTTTGTTCCTATCGACCATATTTTGGATCTTTGATGCATCATTTACATAAAATCGGGTACCCTCAATTTTTCAGTATTTTGGGGTTCTTGAGCGCGTTTTTCAACCGAATTCGCTGAAATTTGGTACATTGAGTTCTTATTGGGTAGCAAATCTCTCCACTAAAAATTATAAAGATAGCCCCCATATAAGGGTTCCTCCCAATATCCAGTTTTTGGGGGGTTTTGACCGGATTTTTTCACCGAATTGGCTGTAATTTAGTAATATGAGTTCTTATTGGGTAACAAATTTCTCCACAAAAAAAATTGAAAATACCGGTCATTAATTAGGCATAGCCCTCATCCAAATATTCACTTTATCCTACAAAATGTAATCAATATTGGTTTCCCTTAGGGCATACCCTCATACAACTTTGTAATCTAAATTACAGTAGTTTGAGGATTTTATACTCTACCATGCGTTATCAGTATCAGTCCACTTTTTGGATCTTGCAGATTTTAGGAAAAATCGCCATTAAAAATTGCTGAAGTTTGTATTTGGTGTACATAATGGTTTACATAAATCGGTTTGTGGAATTATCGGTATATGCCCACTTTTTGGTATGTTCCCTATATTTTCATTGCATGTATCTCTCAGGTGGAGGGTATCCAAAGTTCGGCCCGGCCGAACTTAACGCTTTTTCACTTGTTAGCATTTAATATTCTCATTTAGAAGTTTATCGAAATCGTAGTTTTAAAATTATAGAGTTTATTAGGTGGGGTTGAATGGTTTATGTTGTTTTGCCGATTGATAGAATGCTTTGGTGTAAATGTAAAAACAAATAGTGGATCAAAATTTATAATTTTTGGTAAGAATATGTACTACACAATGCGAACTTAAAATACCAAACCAGTGAGCGGAGCGGTATAGTCGGACGGGGCCGACCATATGATACCCTACACAACTACCACGGAACTCTAACTTGTTTTGGCCTAACATTAGGTCTTTTTTGCACCATTTCCATTACAAACGTAGGACCACATTGACTTCAGTACATTGTATAAAATGTTGTGGCAATCGGCACAACTTACCTTAAATTGGACGAATCTATATGTGGGCGCTATATGTTAATTTGAATAGATTTCAACAAAACTTGACACACGTTAGGCTATACTATCTTAAGTACTTTTTGCAAATAATCCCCATATTCGAACTTGATATAAGGTTGGAAGAGATATTACGATGTACAAAGTTTAGATGAAATCATTTACTACCTTCGAGAGTTATCGTGCGCAACAGCCGGCCAGACAGACCGACGGACGGGCATTTGTACATCAAATCCAGATTGTCTGAAGTGAATTTGGTTCAAAGAAACATGGGTCTAAAACCAATATTTCTATGATGCACATTTTCGCCTTATCAAAGAGTATATACCCTCATTAGCCATAAGGCTGAGGGTATAAAAATGTTATTCCAGTGGTAGTTGTAAAGGGTATTACATAGTCGGCCCCAATTTATTACAATACTTCAGCCAAGGGTTTTAGGCTGAATAAAAAATGTGTAAAATTTCAATCGGGCGAAAATAAAGCTGAGAGCTATTTCTATGATGAACAAATTCTATAAAATTTGAATACCTTAAATATAAATCTTCCCCTGATCTAATTTTCTATCTTTTCAGCTTTTTGCGTACAAAATATTGGCTACAAATATGGACCGAAACTTGGATACATCTACATTCGTACATTATATGTAAGTGCTTTTTAACAAATCATAATGTCTATTTAAGCTACGAATTTCGTAACATAAATTCCACATCAAAATCAACAGAAATACCTTCGTTTTACATTTGAACCCCCTCTCCACCTCAATTTGCTTAAAAATGGTGTACGCAATCACTACACCATACACTACTGCGCAAGTGTATAAATAAAACGAAACTTTGTTGGTGTTATGTGTGTGTGTTTGTTTCCATTTTACATTTAAAGAAATCCAAATAAATAGCAAAGGGAATTGCATTTTATGGCCATTACCATGATGGGACTATCATCAATTTAAAATCAATATGTCACCAAATAAATTGGAAAGAAATCATCACATACGACTGCACAGCGAAGACACTATCGGGCAACATAAACATGGTTGCAGCACCAAATAAATAAAAAGAAGGAGCAGACTGTTCGGAGTTGAATCGAAGCTGAGCTGAGTTGGACTGCCACAGATCACAGATGATAAATCTTTTGTACAGAGAAGTAGCTGCAGTTGGAATGACTACTTAAACCCCAAAACGTTTACAATTCGTCGCAAAGATACGATTGGTGGATTTTTTTTGTGCCATACATGTTTACATAGGGTACTTCGGGACCATGGTGGACCATTGGTCCTTTACAAATGTGCGGAGGGGACAGTTAGGCAGGCAACCAAAGGCAAATAACTGATGACAATATTGCTGATGAAAGGCAGAATTGTATGATACCACACACACACACACACAGAGAGAGACTAACATACTTCACATGGACCCAAACAACTTATTATGCGTTTTTGGCATTGTTTTGAGACCTGGATTTGTCAATGATTCTTAAAGTGATAAAAATTGCTCGTAAATCCTTAACAAGTACACTTACTTGCATGGCGGTATGTAATGCGACATTAAAACACACTTTGGCCAACGGCCAGTCATCCCCATCCCGAACATCCTTTGCTGCACCAATGACGTTTAAAAACGAAAAATAAATAAATATCGAAATCTGGAAAAAGTCAAATAAGCGAACCCAACAACCAACTGGCCAACCAACCAATTGAACAATAACAATGACGACTGTTGTTGTTGTTGTTTTATCACCCAAAAGTTTTGCTATGCAACTACAATAACAACAGAAACAATTATTGAAATTGCCTGAATTTTGCCAATTTTTATTTTCGTCTCAGCAAACAATCGATAGCGGTAGCACTGCTACTGCTAACAACCACATCAAATGCAAACAACAACAATAACAACTAAAATCGAAGTATGAATAGCAACAGATCAGCAGCAATGGGCCTATAAAATAGCAATTGCAATTTATGCTATATTTGATGGCTGTGTAAACATTGGCCACATTGGAATTTAAGTTACATACACACACCGATCACTAGCCTCCGGGCAAAAGTGGAATTTCTATTGTAAATTGGGGTGATGTCGTTTTTAAAAATATTTTTAGAAGGGCCAACAAGGCGTAGATTTTTATACCCTACACAATTATGTTGTCAGAGTATTATAGCTTTGTGCAGCCCCAAGAGTTTGCAACGCCGCGAAATATTGGTCCTAGACCCACCTTTAAGTATACCGATCGTCTTATCTCGACTAGCTGAATCGATCTAGACATGTGTGTCCGTCCGTCCGTCTGTCCATTATAATTTGTAAACACGATACAGGCTACAGTTATGGACCAATCTTCACGAAATTTTGCATGTAGGATGGGAAATGGAGCAAATACTTAATTTTTGTCGGTTTTTCTGGTTGCTAATGAGGCCGCAATAATGGCCCGAACATAGCGAAATTTTACATGGAGAAGGGGATCGGGTCAAAGAATAAGCATGTCTGTTTTGATAAAGATTGGTCAATATTTAGCGGGTCAAATGAAGGACATAGACCCGAGAAGTTGATAGTATATACAAGAGGAGTGGTTGACCTTTAAAATGACACCAATTAAATATTTAAAGCTGCATACCTATTTTGTAACCCATTACCACACTAGAGGTCGGAAATATAGCGCCGATCGCTTTGAAATTTTCCATGAGATTCCAGTTGTGGTCAAGGACAACAGCCTATAAGTGGACCGAAAACTTAACTTTTGGTATTTTTTTCGAGTCGATATATAGGCCATTCGTGGCCTTCCCCTTCTGCGTGAACCATCAGCTGGTTTGCTTTTATATATCATTTGGGCTGGGGCATCTTCATCCATTCTCTCAACATGACCTAGCCAATGTAGTCGCTGCAGCTCAATACGTCTAACAATGCCGATGTCCGAGAATAGCTGGTAAAGCACATGGTTCATTCGACGGCGTATTCACCGTCAACGTAGACCTGCCCATAGATGTGTCGGAGAATTTTTCTCTCAAACACCCCAAGAGCTGACTCATCTGCTTGCCTAAGAACCCATGCTTCAGATCCATATAATAGCACGGATAGTATCAGCGTCTGTAGAGTGTGAGTTTGGTCTGGCGGAAGGTGCATCATAGTAGCATCTGTTGGCCAACACTATCCTTCTCCGAATTTCAAAACTGATGTACTTAGTTTTATTTATGACGGTACCAAGGAATATAAAATCTTTGACTACTTCGAAGATGTAATTCTCAAGTTCCACAGTTGGCCCGAGTCTACTGGACATCTTGCGCGTTGATACCATCAGCTTTGTCTTCTCGTCGTTTACTGCCAGACCCACATTGGCAGACTCCTTCTCAATTTCTTCAAAGGTGGCTGTTACCGCTCTCAGTGTTCGACCCATTATGTCTATGTCATCGGCGTAGGCGAGTAACATGTGTTGTTTGGTTACAGAGTGTCATTTCTGTTCACCTTTGCCTCTCGAATGACATACATATCCTCTTGTCTCCTTTTTTGTGCACGGGACACAAAATGCTGAGGTTTCAAAAACGAAGGAACCAACAAGGCGTGAATTTTTTTAAAATATATTTGTCATAGGACCAACAAGGCTTGGGTTAAAAAAAATATTATCTAAGGACCAAGAAGTCGTGGATTTTTTAAAATATTTTTGAAGAGGGATATCCCAACAAAAGGCGTGGATTTTTTAAAATATTTTTGGTAGGATTATCAGGGCGTGGATTTTCTAAAAATATGTTTTCCTTGGAAAAAAATATTCTTTAAAAAATCCACTCCTTGTTGGTCCTTGGAAAAAAAATATTCTTTAAAAAATCCACGCCTTGTTGGTCCTTGGAAAAAAATAATAGTTAAGAAATCCACGCCTTGTTGGTCCTTGGAAAAAAATAATAGTTAAGAAATCCACGCCTTGTTGGTCCTTGGAAAAAATATGCTTTAAAAAATCCACGCCTTGTTGGTCCTTGGAAAAAATATGCTTTAAAAAATCCACGCCTTGGTCCTTGGAAAAAACATGCTTTAAGAAATCCACACCTTGTTGGTCATTGAAAAAATACATCACGTTCTAACAGCAACACCCTTTTGCCATCACATATCTGTATGATGATTATAACTTTGTTGGTTTTTTTTTTGCCAGAAGGCCAAAAAGAAATTTACACCAGGCTGGTAAACAATCAACCCGGCTGGCCAAGAAGCCAAACAATAATCACACAAAATGCCCGAAGTTGTTTGACACACAGAGTGAGGTGCGACTATTGGAATTACAATTGGATGGAATTGATGTTGGCTGATGCTGCTGCTGTGGTTGTTGGTATCCCTCATCTCTGAACTGGTGTCTGATTACGTGGTTCGGAAGGGTTTTCCCCCCCAAGCCATTGTGTAAAGTGTAAAATGTCCAATTGTTCAAAAATGGCATAAGTGCCTAACAAGCGCAGAAGCATTGTCACGTAGCTTTAGATGTCGTTGTTGTTATTATTGCTGGCTGTCAGCAATATTGTTATTCTTTTTTTGTTGTTGTTGCTGTTGTTGTTTTTGCTGCTGTTTATTGGATTCTTCTCCAATACAATTTCCATTTTTATGTACATGATCTCAAACATGAAAATTCCATCGACTTTATTTATTATAATTGCTGTCGTCTGGCTGTGTTTCTTCTTCTACTGTTTTTTATTGATCGGTATTGGGGGAGAAGTGGAGGGGAGAGAGTGTAGTTCGGTATAAATTTTATTGCATTGTTATATTGCTTATAAACCTACCTCTACACATCTTCCTCCTCCTACTACAATATTGTCCTCACCTTCTACATTGTTTTTTCTTTTTTGCTTGGCCATTCAACAATTTCTGTGAATAAGTCTTCCGACCACCATCAACACCGCACGGGGAATATATGTATGATCTATAGCGGATATCATTGTTGTAAATTCCTCTAACTTATGGTAGTTCCTGCAATTGTGCGACACAAAACAGAGATGTCCTTTTATGGTGCTGATCATACAAAATTGATTTCACTTGGTTTGTCCGACTGCTATTTTGAATAATCGTTCAGTTCACTTCGATTTCCCCTTAATTGAAAATTATTAATTTTAATATTCATTGAAATGTCAGCAGATGATGTCCAGCGATTAACTGATGAATCTTTTATTTTCCATTCCCAAAGTGGACAATATGATATTCATTAAATACAACATAAATAGTTTTTTTTAGGTTAGGATTTCCTAATCTGATATAAGAATGAGGAATAAAAATACAAATATTTTTCCTAAGGACTACCAATACGAGGATTTTTAAAGACCATTTTTGCCAAGGACCAACAAGGCGTGGATTTTTTAAATAATATTATTTCTCAAGGACCAACAAGGCGTGGATTTTTTAAAGAATATTATTTCCCAAGGACCAACAAGGCGCGGATTTTTCAGAGAATATTATTTCCTAAGGACCAACAAGGCGTGGATTTTTTAATGAATATTTTTTCCAAGGACCAACAAGGCGTGGATTTTTTAATGAATATTTTTTCCAAGGACCACCAAGGCGTGGATTTTTTAAAGAATATTATTTCCCAAGGACCAACAAGGCGTGGATTTTGTAAAGAATATTATTTCCCAAGGACCAACAAGGCGTGGATTTTTTAAAGAATATTATTTCCCAAGGACCAACAAGGCGTGGATTTTTTAAAGAATATTATTTCCCAAGGACCAACAAGGCGTAGATTTTTTAAAGAATATTATTTCCCAAGGACCAACAAGGCGTGGATTTTTTAAAGAATATTATTTCCCAAGGACCAACAAGGCGTGGATTTTTTAAAGAATATTGTTTCCCAAGGACCAACAAGGCGTGGATTTTTTAAAGAATATTATTTCCCAAGGACCAACAAGGCGTGGATTTTTTAAAGAATATTATTTCCCAAGGACCAACAAGGCGTGGATTTTTTAAAGAATATTATTTCCCAAGGACCAACAAGGCGTGGATTTTTTAAAGAATATTGTTTCCCAAGGACCAACAAGGCGTGGATTTTTTAAAGAATATTATTTCCCAAGGACCAACAAGGCGTGGATTTTTTAAAGAATATTATTTCACAAGGACCAACAAGGCGTGGATTTTTTAAAGAATATTATTTCCCAAGGACCAACAAGGCGTGGATTTTTTAAAGAATATTATTTCCCAAGGACCAACAAGGCGTGGATTTTTTAAAGAATATTATTTCCCAAGGACCAACAAGGCGTGGATTTTTTAAAGAATATTATTTCCCAAGGACCAACAAGGCGTGGATTTTTTAAAGAATATTATTTCCCAAGGACCAACAAGGCGTGGATTTTTTAAAGAATATTATTTCCCAAGGACCAACAAGGCGTGGATTTTTTAAAGAATATTATTTCCCAAGGACCAACAAGGCGTGGATTTTTTAAAGAATATTATTTCCCAAGGACCAACAAGGCGTGGATTTTTTAAAGAATATTATTTCCCAAGGACCAACAAGGCGTGGATTTTTTAAAGAATATTATTTCCCAAGGACCAACAAGGCGTGGATTTTTTAAAGAATATTATTTCCCAAGGACCAACAAGGCGTGGATTTTTTAAAGAATATTATTTCCCAAGGACCAACAAGGCGTGGATTTTTTAAAGAATATTATTTCCCAAGGACCAACAAGGCGTGGATTTTTTAAAGAATATTATTTCCCAAGGACCAACAAGGCGTGGATTTTTTAAAGAATATTATTTCCCAAGGACCAACAAGGCGTGGATTTTTTAAAGAATATTATTTCCCAAGGACCAACAAGGCGTGGATTTTTTAAAGAATATTATTTCCCAAGGACCAACAAGGCGTGGATTTTTTAAAGAATATTATTTCCCAAGGACCAACAAGGCGTGGATTTTTTAAAGAATATTATTTCCCAAGGACCAACAAGGCGTGGATTTTTTAAAGAATATTATTTCCCAAGGACCAACAAGGCGTGGATTTTTTAAAGAATATTATTTCCCAAGGACCAACAAGGCGTGGATTTTTTAAAGAATATTATTTCCCAAGGACCAACAAGGCGTGGATTTTTTAAAGAATATTATTTCCCAAGGACCAACAAGGCGTGGATTTTTTAAAGAATATTATTTCCCAAGGACCAACAAGGCGTGGATTTTTTAAAGAATATTATTTCCCAAGGACCAACAAGGCGTGGATTTTTTAAAGAATATTATTTCCCAAGGACCAACAAGGCGTGGATTTTTTAAAGAATATTATTTCCCAAGGACCAACAAGGCGTGGATTTTTTAAAGAATATTATTTCCCAAGGACCAACAAGGCGTGGATTTTTTAAAGAATATTATTTCCCAAGGACCAACAAGGCGTGGATTTTTTAAAGAATATTATTTCCCAAGGACCAACAAGGCGTGGATTTTTTAAAGAATATTATTTCCCAAGGACCAACAAGGCGTGGATTTTTTAAAGAATATTATTTCCCAAGGACCAACAAGGCGTGGATTTTTTAAAGAATATTATTTCCCAAGGACCAACAAGGCGTGGATTTTTTAAAGAATATTATTTCCCAAGGACCAACAAGGCGTGGATTTTTTAAAGAATATTATTTCCCAAGGACCAACAAGGCGTGGATTTTTTAAAGAATATTATTTCCCAAGGACCAACAAGGCGTGGATTTTTTAAAGAATATTATTTCCCAAGGACCAACAAGGCGTGGATTTTTTAAAGAATATTATTTCCCAAGGACCAACAAGGCGTGGATTTTTTAAAGAATATTATTTCCCAAGGACCAACAAGGCGTGGATTTTTTAAAGAATATTATTTCCCAAGGACCAACAAGGCGTGGATTTTTTAAAGAATATTATTTCCCAAGGACCAACAAGGCGTGGATTTTTTAAAGAATATTATTTCCCAAGGACCAACAAGGCGTGGATTTTTTAAAGAATATTATTTCCCAAGGACCAACAAGGCGTGGATTTTTTAAAGAATATTATTTCACATTTCGGATTCTTGGAGGGTTAAAAATATATTTGTATAAATGTTTCGATATAAGTCCAAACTGTATAATAATACCTGCCACCCCGCCTCTGCAAATAAAGTTATTCCATGTAGCAATCAAATTGATATCTACATTAATCTCCAACAACGATTAAAGCGATAATCATTACTTACATCGATACCGATAATCTCTATTGATCTTACTTTTCTCTAAACCTGCATCATCTGTTATAAACAATACTAAAACGCTGCCTTTCATTTGTATGGTCGACATCATTCCGGTCGTTGAACATATCAATTAAATACCTTGAAATGACTAACCCGGCTATGGTCAAGGCATTTAAGCGATTAGCACTTAAGCAATTTCTAATTAATCTAGACAAGCAAATAAGTTTATGGCATCCCCCAAGAGACACTAATTCGCTCGAATACAAAACGACACTCGGAGTGAGTGGCCAGACACAACATTGCGACACGACACAAACACTCACTCATCGAGGCTGGTTGGCTGGCATATAAACACTTTAGAGCAATTGTTGCAAGATCACAAGGTACAGCGGTTCGTGGTGTGCTTTGAAGTTGAAGGCGACAACTGTGTAACAGACTAAAACTAAAGCAGACGTGCAGCAGACAAAAAGAAATGGCATTTACCTTAAACAGCAGACAATGAGAGCAACAGACTATAAGAGCAACATCAGGATTGTTGTAATTAATAGAAAAGACAACAATGTAATTTAGTCCCACTAAAGTACAAACAAATCTTTTTAAATACTTCACATGACATTTTCATTTAGTGTTTCAATTTTTAAGTGGCTCCAGATCTTTAGAATAAATTATTGTGGGTTGACTGTAGTTGGGTGGCAACAAGATTTGAACATATTATATATATATATATATATATATATATTATATTTTTTAAAATCGCTGGCTTTATAGTCCTCGGAAAAAATTATATTTTTTAAAAAATCACTGCAATTATAGTCCTTTAAAAAATATTTTTTTTTAAATTACTGCCTTGGTAGGCCTTGAAAACAATATTTTTGTAAAAATCAATAAATATAATTTAAAAATCTTCCGCATGATAGTCTTCCCAAAACGAATTATAAAAAAAAATTATTTTCCGCTTTTCATAAAATATTTTTAAAAAAAGTTCCGCTAGATAGTATTTTTAAAAAATATTTTTAAACCAGTGAGCGGAGCAGTATAGTCGGACGGGGCCGACGACATTAGACCTTACAGAATTTCCACAAAAATCTGTGGTTTTATATCGCGAAATATTGCCCTATGAGCTTGGCCGACTAGAGTTCAACAAATATTACTAATATTCAGTACAGCCCTTATAATTACTTGTCCAGATTCCCTTTAGAGTGGGTTGTGTTATGATTTTCGGCTTTCAATTGTGGCTTACAGAACGACTCGAAAAAACACAAGAATTAAGTTTTCGTTCCACTTCATTTCAATATTATTATCTGATCATCACCGAAAATTATAGGCGTTGTCCTTGATCATATCTGGATCATCATGGAACAAAGCGATCAGCGCTATATTTCCGCCCTCTAGTGTGGTAATGGTTAATTAAATAATATCTGCAAATATTTACGGATACACATGTCTAGATCAACATACGACAATATAATTGGTATCAATTTAAAGGTCAACCATTCCTCTTGGAATGCGTCTATGTCGGTTCTATGTCCTTATATATACGCTATAAACTACAAATTTTGCATATTTTCACAAAAAAGTCAGGGTCCATTTGACCTGCAAAATATTGACCGATCTTGATTAAGACATGCATGCTTTTTCCTTGACACGATCCTCTTCTCCATGTAAAAATTTGCGATGTTTGGACCTGTTTTGTGGCCTCCGACAAAAATTAAGTATTTGGTCCATTCCATTCCCTAAATATTAACCGATCTCTACCGAAACAATAGGGGTCTTCTTTGGCCAGAACCCATCCTACATGCAAAATTTCGTGAAGATTGGTCCATAACTGTGGCCTGTGTCGTGTTTACAAATTATAATAGACAGACAGACGGACACACATATCTAGATCGACTCAGCGAGATATGACGATCGGTATACTTAAACCAATATTTTGCGGCGTTACAAACTCTTGGGGCTGCACACAACTATAATACCCCAGCAACATAGTTGTGTAGGGAATACAAAACAAACACCAGTAAAGTCGGACAGGGCCGACTATATGATACCCTTCACCACTTTGGGTATATTCAATATGTGATCTTTATCTATATCTGAACCGACTAACATCAATCCCTACACATGTGATTCTGCAACATATGCTAAATTTTGTGAACCGATTTAAAGCAAACTTGACACACGCTATTCGGTATGCTACACTGTTTATAGTTTCATCTCAATCAGACACTCATTGATTATCTGGTGTACAATTAAAATGAATAAGTCGAAATTATATATAGAAGCTATGCTATATCTATATCTGAACCGATTTCAAGGAAACTTATCAGAGATTAATTTATATTAACTTCAGTACGTTGTGTTAATCGGCCTAGCTATGGAAATTTAGTGCACCATTTACCTAAAATCGGGCGAAACTATACATGGGAGTTATATCTAAATCTGAACCGATTTTCACAAAACTTAGCACACGTTTTTCTAGACTTAATTTACGCTATGCCAAAATTCGTGCAAATCGAAAGATTTTCAGGGACTATGGTGCACCATTTACCTAAAATCGGGCGAAACTATATATGGGAGCTATATCTATATCTGCACCGATTTTCACGAAACTTATCACACATCATTCAAGACTTAATTCCGTACGCTTTGCCAAACTTCGTGCAAATCGAAAGATTTTCTGGGACTTTGGTGAACCATTTACCAAAAATCGGGCGAAACTATATATGGGAGCTATATCTAAATCTATACCGATTTTCACGAAACTTGGCACACATCATTCTAGACTTAATTCAGTATGCTATGCAAAAATTCGTGCAAATCGAAAGGGACTTTGGTGCACTATTTACCTAAAATCGGGCGAAACTATATATGGGAGCTATATCTAAATCTGAACCGATTTCCACGAAACTTAGCACACATCATTCTAGACTTAATTCAGTACGCTATGCAAAAATTCGTGCAAATCGAACGATTTTTAGGGACTTTTGTGCACCATTTACCTAAAATCGGGCGAAGCTATATATGGGAGCTATATCTAAATCTGAACCGATTTCCACGAAACTTAGCACACATCATTCTAGACTTAATTCAGTACGCTATGCAAAAATTCGTGCAAATCGAACGATTTTTAGGGACTTTTGTGCACCATTTACCTAAAATCGGGCGAAGCTATATATGGGAGCTATATCTAAATCTGAACCGATTTCCACGAAACTTAGCACACATCATTATAGACTTAATTCAGTACGCTATGCCAAATTTCATGCAAATCGAATGATTTGCAGGGTCTAAAGTCCGTAAATCGGACAAAAATATATATGGGAGCTATATCTAAATCTGAACCGATTTTTCAATTCCAATTTCAATAGGGTTCGTCCTTGGGTCAAATAAATGAGCTGTACCAATGCGACCTGTACTTTGCTTACAATTTAACATCAACAGACGGAAGGACATGCATAAATCGACTCAGAAAGTGATTCTATGCATATTCCCAAAAGGAACCATGGGTCTATCTCGATTCCTTTGGCTGTTACAAATATATGCACAAAGGTATAATACCCTGTACCACAGTGTGGTGAAGGGTATAACAAAATCCACGTCGTGTTGGTCCTTGTGAAAATATTCTGTAAAAAATCCACGCCTTTATAGTCGCTTTGTTGGTCCTTGGGAAAAATATTCTGTAAAAAATCCACGTCTTTATGTCGCTTTGTTGGTCCTTGGGAAAAATATTCTGTAAAAAATCCACGTCTTTATGTCGCTTTGTTGGTCCTTGGGAATAATATTCTTTAAAAAATCCACGCCTTTATAGTCGCTTTGTTGGTCCTTGGGAAAAATGTTCTTTAAAAAATCCACGCCTCTATAGTCGCTTTGTTGGTCCTTGGGAAAAATATTCTTTAAAAAATCCACGCCTCTGTAGTCGCTTTGTTGGTCCTTGGGAAAAATATTCTTTAAAAAATCCACGCCTCTATAGTCGCTTTGTTGGTTCTTGGGAAAAATATTCTTTAAAAAAATCCACGCCTCTATAGTCGCTTTGTTGGTCCTTGGGAAAAATATTCTTTAAAAAATCCACGCCTCTATAGTCGCTTTGTTGGTCCTTGGGAAAAATATTCTTTAAAAAATCCACGCCTCTGTAGTCGCTTTGTTGGTCCTTGGGAAAAATATTCTTTAAAAAATCCACGCCTCTATAGTCGCTTTGTTGGTCCTTGGGAAAAATATTCTTTAAAAAATCCACGCCTCTATAGTCGCTTTGTTGGTCCTTGGGAAAAATATTCTTTAAAAAATCCACGCCTCTATAGTCGCTTTGTTGGTCCTTGGGAAAAATATTCTTTAAAAAATCCACGCCTTGTTGGTCTCTGGAAAAATAATCTTTAAAAAAGACATGCCTTGAAAAAATATTCCTTTAACAAATCCACGCCATGGATATTCCTTGAAAAAATATTATATAAAAAATCCTTTAAGAAATCCACGCCTTGTTGGTCCTTGGAAAAATATTCTTTAAAAAAGCCATGCCTTGATAGCCCTTTGAAAAATATTCCTAAAATGACCCTTGATAAATATTCTTTTAAGAATCCAAGCCTTGAATAGGCCTGATGGGTTCAGAGTCGGAGGTCACATCGCAACATAAACAGTTCTGAAGTTTCTTTAAAATCTTTCGATTTTCATATTTCATTCTTCAGCACAATCTTACCAATTATGACATCACATTCAACGAATATTCTTCCTCAAATGATATTCTCCCCCACACATGTTGCGGCCATAAATGTCATAAACATTAATATACATAAATACGATCAGCTGCCAACATTTAGACATCGTCATCGAGATCATCAAAATGTCATATGCAAAAGTTTTATTAACACTTTTGTCACTTTGTCAATTAGAGATCATAATGAATCTTCTCGTAAAAAAAAAATACAAAAACACACACATAAACGCATACTCACAAGGAGATACACTTGAAAACCATTAATAGCTTGTTAAGAGTCCAAAGTGGTAGCGGAAAAAAAATCAACCAAAAGTCGGCGACATACAGACAGACACACTGGAAAGTGTAAGATTTATTGTAAAACAACCAACCAAAACAACAAACATCGAACACCAAACAAAAACAAAATGACACTGGATATTGGATACGACACCGACAGGGTGTTGTGGACATGTCCCCCGTCCATGGCGGCGTAGTCTACAATATGTTTTGTATGTCGAGAACTATTTAAACGATTTGTTTTGTTACATTTACTTAATGGGCGGAAAAAATCAAACGAATAGAGGAACAACAACAACGACAACTACAGCATGTTGAAGATGCAACAGCCCATACAGGAGCATAAATATCAGCCCAACGCCTCCCCATTAAACCACAAAATTTATTACCTTCTAAATCACTGCAAACATCTTCATCACTTCTTCAATTCGTTGCTGTTGTTGTTGTGGCTGCTGCTGCAGATGCCGCCTTTGGCAGATAGTAAAAGTGCAGCCATCCAACCAGCCATATTCACCACATCCATGAAATCCATAATTTTTTTAGTTTTCATTTGTAAAGTTATGGTGCACAGTGTTTTGAAGATATCTAGAAAGTGAGAAGAGTTGGCCGCGAAATTCGTAACACAACGAAATTTTGTACCTAGACCAACCTGTTAGAATATTGATCATATATGGAACATCTGTATCGATATAGCTATGTGTGTTGTTGTCAATGTACAAACCCATGTTAAGGACCAATCTACACGAAATTGTGAATGTGGGTTTGGCATTGATCGAAGTCAACACACATTTTATTTGGTAATAATCGGATAGTATTTAGGGAATCAAATGTTTTCTGGTTGCACTAGAGGTTACAATTATGGTACGAACATTCCGAAAAATTGGCAGGGTATGAAATAAGTATGGCTGACCTCGAATGTATATCGTGGAACTTTGTCTGGCTAGGGATTAAGCTCCATAGAAAGGCGGAGTCCAATTTATCGCATATAACGGGAGGAAGTCGGGTGACGTAGCGGATTATATATGTACCAAGCAACGACTCTGATTGGGGTATCACCTGTGGTAGCTACTTTCAACACCCGTTAAAATAGTGAGCTGATATGTGCCGTGAGTTCACCCATAAGAACTATAATAAATTGGGTGGGGCGTCGGGTAAGTTGCCCACACATTTGGAAAAGCCCTCCTACATTATAATAACAAAGGAAAGGAAAACCAAACCCCTCTAATGTTGACGATCCCCGCAAACGTATAAGGGACCACGATCTGCAAATCTGCACTTGGAATGTCCGACCATTATACAGAACAGACGCAGTTTTCGTTTTGGAGGATGTACTCAAGCTGCCATGAAACGAGACATGAATTTGGCTGCGCATTTATGGTTAATAGGATAATTAAAGACCGCGTCCCCATATTCACTCCAGTAGATGAGCGAAGTACTATAAAATTGTTTGGCCCATCGTTGGAAAACTCAGAAAACGGCATGAGGTTGATTGACTTCGCGGCAACAAAAAACATGTTGTGATAGACGGAAAACATTCATCCAGAGTTTAGACGTTCAATTGATCCGAGGAGAGATCAATCGAATATCGATTCGGGCCACTACTTTGTAGCAGCCAAGGTTCGCACTCGTCTTAATGTAGCACAAAGGTGTTATCTAATACAACACGGAAACTCGACGTCGAAATGCTGCAAACACGACTGGTAGCGAAAGCCTACTCCGCTCAACTTACCCAACTCAACTTCATGAAAAAAGCACTCCTGGTCCCGATAATAATATAGAAGCACGATGGTAAAGAATTGGCCACTCCCTAAAAACCAAAGACCACCATCAAGAAACCCCTGGTACGATCAGGAGTGTCGTAATGCTACTGATGTCAAAAACGAAGCTTATAGGGCAACCCTGCAGACAGTAGCAACACGTAATGTGATGGAAAATTATCGGGAGAAAAGGAGGAGAACAAACGTATTTTCAGAAAAAAAAGAAGAAAGAACATGAAAAACGTGAGCGGGAGCAAATCGAGATGTACAGGAGTCAGTCCGGAACGAAGTCCGGAAATTTTACCAACGGGTAAAACACCAAACCGAAGGCGTTGGTGCAGGCATATCCTCCTGTAGAGATAAAGAAGGAAACCTGGTGACATACAGACAGCGTGTTGACGATCTGGAAGGAGCATTTTGAAAAGCTTCCGGTAACAAATAGTAGCGGTGGAGAGGATACCCCAGAACCTAGCCAACATGAGGTCAGAATCAACAACGACAAGACGACACGTGTCAACTATAGAGGAATAAGTCTTCTTCCCAACGCATATAAAGTGCTATCCATCGTGATGTGTGAGCGACTGAAGCCAATGATCAATGACATTATTGGACCATACCAATGCGGCTTCAGACCTGGCAAATCCACCATCGACACATTCCACCCATTCGTCGACTATAAAGCCGCATTCGACAGCCCTACCCATTCAGAGGTGTTTAAAGCCATGTCTGCGTTCGACATTCCTGCATAATTAACACGGCTATACAGGATAACTTTGAGTGGCACAAGGTCAGCAGTGAAAATTTTCAAAGGACCTCTCGGAGTCCTTTAATACCGAACGAGGATTCAGACAAGGCGACAGTTTGTCGAGTGACCTTTTTAACATCCTGCGGGAAAAGGTCATACGAGAGGCAAAGGTGAACCGAAATGGCTCTCTGCATACCAAAGAACACATGTTACTCGCCTACGCCGATGACATCGTCGTAATGGGTCGAACATTGAGAGCGGTAACAGCCACCTTTGGACGAATTGAGAAGGAGTCAGCCAAAGTGGGACACGTCCAGTGGACTCGGATCAACTGTGGAACTTGAGAACTATAGCCGCAAGGTAGTCAATGACATCAGTTTTGAAATTCGGGTAGTATTGGCCAACAGATGCTAATATGGTCTATGTAAGCGGTTTAGAAACAAGGCTCCCGTCAGACTAAACTCACACTTATCGGAAAGGATAGTGTTGGCCAATAGAT
>NW_026887811.1:0-8968 GCF_032173495.1 Musca vetustissima | reverse complement strand
TGAATTGCCTACCTCTACATTTTCTGATTAAAATATAACTTTACTTTCGTTTGAAAAAAATAAGCTTACAGTAAAGTAATTTAAAACCAGTGAGCGGAGCAGTATAGTCGGACGGGGCCGACCATATGATACCCTACACAACTTCCACGAAAATCTAACTTTGTGTAGTTCTATATTCTGAGCTTGGGCAATATTTCGCGATATTTTTACCCTCTTGACCGACTAGAGGTAATAGTAATATTCAGTACAGCACTTCTAATTACTTGTCCAGATTCCTTGCCGCGTGGGTTGTGTTGTGATGTTCGGCTTTCAATGTGGCATATAGATCGACTCGAAAAAACACAAAAAATAAGTTTTCAGTCCACTTCATCCCAAAATTATTATCAGATCATAACCGAAAATTATAGGCGTTGTACTTGACCATAACTGGAACCTCATGGAACATTTCGAAGTGATCAGTGCTATATTTCCGCCCTCTAGTGTGGTAATGGGTTACTAAATAATATCTCATCTGAGTACATACGACAATATAAATTGTATCAATTTAAAGGCCAACAACTCCTCTTGGGTATGCTATGAACTTCTTGGGTCTTTGTTCTTCATGGGTAAATATATACACTATAGAATACAAATTTTGTAATTTTCACACAAAATTCATATTGGGTCAATTTGACCCGCTAAATATTCTCTGTCCCGATCCCCTTCTCCATGCAAAAATTCGCGGTGTTTGGGCCATAATTGTGGCCTCTAGAGCGACCAGAAAAACCGACAATAATTAAATATTTGTTCCATATAATCCTCTAAATATTAACCGATCTTTACCAAAAACTATAGGGGTCTTCATTGGCCAAAACCGATCCTACATGCAAAATTTCGTGAAGATTGGTCCATAACTGTGGGCTGTATCGTCTTTACAAATTATAATGGACAGACGGCGGACGGACGGACACACATGTCTAGATCGACTCAGCTAGTCGAGATATGACTATCGGTTATATACTTACGGTTATACTTAAAGGTGGGTCTAGGACCAATATTTCGCGGCGTTACAAACTTCTGGGACTGCACAAAGCTATAATACCCTGACAACATAGTTGTAGAATATATAATAGTTTTTTACTGGTGCCACACTTCAAGGTAACTAAATAAATCTGTGCAAATGAAATTAGTGTGAATCTAATAATGCTTATTATACAGGAATAAGTGGAAAAATACTATCCACCAAAAATTTCCACATAAAGTGCCCAAATCTGTCAATTTATTCGCCATCCAATACCCCCGTATCCACAGATGTGTATTACGGTGATTCTACAAGCTAATTTCAGTGGGAAAAAGCCAAAACTCGTGGTATATCGGGTCGAAAATATAAGAAAAGATCATTAAAAACGATATTGGTGGCAACGAATCCACATAATTGAAGCAAAATAGAAGAGTTCTCCAGCACTACCAACAATATTTCATCTAATAGTATATGTGCTCAGTATATGAGCACAAAGCTTGATAAAAATTCTTCCGTAAGAAACTATAGCTTCAAAAGTACAAGTTTGCTGGAACAATCTCCATCAGTACCATAACCAACTTTATCATCAATGCAGAATTATTATGTAATGCAGAATTATTGAACCTTTTTTACCTTTTTAACCTTTTTTGCGAATTTTGGTATTTCGCATTGGCACTGAAATAATTCAGAGCGACACATTGTGTCCCCTACCTTCTATACGCTGCTGTACAATGATAAGAAGAACAACGCACCGAATGTGAAATACAGCTTATACACAAACATACACTTAAGTATACTTATGACGAATTACTATTTTTACAGAAAAAAACTAGAATAGAATTACATTAAATAATTTATTTAATTTTAGAAACAATCCTAAATGTCATCAAAAGTCATATAAATACCTTGATATACGTAAATCTCAAAAGTAATGCAGGAAAATATCATCAGAATATAATTTGAATTGAAATTGATATAATTTCATTGAATGTTTGATCAAACACAATTTACACGAACAACAATCAATAATCAGAATACACCAAACCATAATAATGATGATCATCATCACGGCATGCTGTTTCGAGGCCTTCAACGAGTAAGCTGCTTGGTGAGTAAGAACGTAATTATTACCTAATGTGGATGCTTTTATACATATATATATATATATATGTAAGTTTGGTTACCTTTGGTTCAAATTGAAACACTTTGTTTAATGTTTTAATAATTATTATTGTTTTTATTGTTTAAATTATAAAATTGGGTTCATATTATTAAATAAAGTAATATTTACAAAGTTCACAAAAATAAAATTAAATAATTAACTTCACTTCGTCTCTTCTTGAAACTTCTTATTACTTCTATAAAACTTCTTGTTACTTCTATTTCACTTCAAATTACTTCTAATCTTCTTGACTTCAAATTAGCGACTTTGTCAGTTCGTCAATCTGTCGGTGTCACTTCAACTTTTGAAAATCACATTAGCATGTTTGATGGTCAACTCTTGACCCATAAAATCTATTGAACATGACAATATTTTTCCAAAATAATATATTACTTCAACTTAATATATTTTAGCCTCAAAGAAAAATTTACAGTTTGACAAATATTTGAAGTCTTGTTGTGAGCATCAAAAATGGCCGAACTTACCATCGTTCTAACTTGTTTTCATATATAGCGGTCTTACAGGAAATACACACACATATCCTGACGTTTTTTTTTTTTTTTGTTGCTACCTAGTGTTGAGGTGGAACAATTTTATACAGAATATTATGTCTTTGTGCATAAGTTTGTAATATTCAAAAGGAAACGAGAAGTGCCCATAGGATATGGCCAATGTCCACGGACGAACCATATTGAAATTGGTGAAAATTGGTTCATAACTTTGTACGATTGTTATGAAATTTAGTACAGCGTAGCTAATTGATAGTAAATGAAATGTGTTAAGATCCGTTAAATTCGGTTTAGATTTACATATAGCTCCTATATATTAAATGCACATTATACACAAAATAATCAACATTTGTTCAACTCTGGTGAACATTTTGGAAATGGCGCTGTGTTGGAGCCTATCGAATGACATGTGCCAAGTTTGCTTCACACAATTTGGTTTGATCCTTAAAAACGCTTGACAAAAGACTCAAGCCTATCGATCGCATAAAATTTCACAAAAGTTTCAGATTTAATTGATTAAAATTGGTTAAAATATCTACTTAGATCACAAAATGCCATTGTACATAGAATATACCGAAAGTTGTGTGAGCACCACCATTCGACTTTTGATCATTCCTTACAGGATTTTATTATTAGATTTATAATTATTCATAATTTTGAATTTTTGTAGGTTCACACTATGTAGCGAGGCTCCACTAGACGTTTCAATATACAGTCGAATTTGGATAAGCGAACGCCGATTTATCGAAAAAATCGGTTAATTGAAACTAAAAATTTTAAACTAATATTTGGGATGAATTTTCAAACACTTTGCTTCGCTTAAAAGAAGAACTGGTTAATTGAAAATCTGTATACGAGAAAGACTTTTTTGTTGAGTAACACACAGAAGCACAGTTTAAGAGAAAAAATATAATTTTTGTAAGGGCGACGAAATTGTGCAAGCCCTAAAATTATATTGCACATTTTTCCAACCATCCAAG
The DNA here is from genome assembly GCF_032173495.1 of Musca vetustissima. Taxonomy (NCBI): domain Eukaryota; kingdom Metazoa; phylum Arthropoda; class Insecta; order Diptera; family Muscidae; genus Musca; species Musca vetustissima. Next base: position 5,317 of record NW_026887811.1, on the reverse strand, counting down.
CTAATGTCTACGAAAAAATAATTTCTTATTCAATTCATTTTATAATATGATTTATAAATTTCACGATTTTCAGATATTGATTGAAAACTTCGTTTAAGCGCAATGACTTTCGCTTATCCGAAGTTCTCTTAATTGAAAATCCTGCTTAAGCGAACAAAATTTTCTGAAATTAGTCGTTTTCGCTTAACCGAATTCGACTGTATACCCCACCTTCTTTTTAATGCAACTTTGTTACAAATATTACGATGTATAATCAATGGATCAAATCGTACATTGCATACGATTCGTTTAACATTTTATTTTGTTTTTTTTTTTTATTTTTAAGTTTTGCAATGTTATTGAGGATGTTTCTTATTCAATAATTAGTACCATAATAATAGATAATGTTCCGATTTTGTTAATACCACATATACTTATTTATTTAGTCTATATCAATAACTTAGTCAATTTCCAATTAAAAAAGTATCAAAACAAACATGAAATAAAGAGCATTCAATAAATCCATGGCCACCTTTAGCGGCAGAAGTAAACATAAAATGCACCAGAGATATTTGAAATTGCTAACAGCGCAAAAAAAGAAACTCTCAACCATGTACCGAAAGTGTTGCAAGGATTAAAGGAAAGAAACTTCAAAACCAAAAACACTTGTGCAGTATGTTTTTGGCTGAGTTTTCATATGTCTGGACAGTGGTGAAATATTTGACTAGAATTCGTAATAACAGGTTGAAATTTGGTTGCCACCATGATATCAAATGAATGCATATAGGGTATAATTTGGGAATATTGAGACTAACACAAAAAATATTGTCCCAGGAGCAACAAGCAAATTTAAGGTTATGTCTTAGTGAGAAATATAATACACCAACAATTTAACAATTTAATTATACCCTACACAACTATGTTGTCAGGGTATTATAGCTTTGTGCAGCCCCAAATGTTTGTAACGCCGCGAAATATTGGTCCTAGACCCACCTTTAAGTATACCGATCGTCATATCTCGACTAGCTGAGTCGATCTAGACATGTGTGTCCGTCCGTCTGTCCATTATAATTTGTAAACACGATACAGGCCACAATTATGGACCAATCTTCACGAAATTTTGCATGTAGGATGGGTTCTGGCCAATGAAGACCCCTATTGTTTTTGGAAAAGATCGGTTAATATTTAGGGGATGAAATGGACCAAATACTAAATTTTTGTCGGTTTTTCTGGTCGCTCCAGAGGCCGCAATTATGGCCCAAACACCCCGAATTTTTGCATGGAGAAGGGGCATGCATGTTTTGATATAGATCGGTCAATATTTAGCGGGTCAAATGGACCCTGACTTTTGTGTGAAAAATGACAAAATTTGTATTCTATGGCATATATATTTACTCCTGGAGGATGTAGACCCCAGGAGTTGATAGCATATCCAAGAGGAGTGGTTGGCCTTTAAATTGATACCAAACATAGTGATATATCTACTCAGATGTGGGAGTTACAGTCAAATATTTACAGGTGCTTACGTATTCAGATATTATTTAGTAACCCATTACCACATTAGAGGGAGAAATATCGCGCTGATGGCTTTGAAATTGTTCATGAAGTTCCAGTTATGGTCAAGAACAACGCCTACAATTTTCGGTGATGATCAGATTAAAATTTTGGGATGAAATGGACGGAAAACATAATTATTTGTGTGTTTTCGAGTAGAGTATAATCCGAAAATCACAACACAAGTAATTAGAAGGACTGTACTGAATATTCGAAAAAAAGTAAGGAAGAGGTGTTGTTAACCTCTAATCGGACAAGAGGGGCAAATATCACGAAATATTTATTACTCAGACTCAGAATAAACATCCTCAGAAAATTAGAGTTCGTGGTAGTTGTGTAGGGTATCGTATGGTCGGCCCCGTCCGACTATACTGCTCCTCTCACTGGTTTATATATAACCAAATCAACATGAAATGAATAAAATTCTGCAGAAGTTGTTTATAACACATTGGCATTAACGAGAGATTCCATAAAGTTAGATAAAGTATTGATTGTCATATAATTCTGAGCCTTCAGCGACAACTGAACTTTTTTACAGTACTAGCAAAGTGCCCGCTACGTATGCGGAAAGGTAATACAAAAAACATTTCGTATGGAATCGTGAATACTGCAAATTTGTTGTAATATATTTTGCGATTAGTACTCTTCATACACATAAGCACTATTTTCTGAAATATTTCTTACTTCCATTAACACTAGAAAGACGGGAATTTCGTATATACCTATATTGCCTAAAATCGGTCAAAATGACCTCATACTGAAAGAATTTTTATTGTGTAAAGAAATCTTTTTTAACCTATTTTTTTTAATATTTTTTACATTATTTGCAATCATACAAAACGTTGTTATAATTTATTTTCGGTGGGAGGGCTCTCGAGTTTCCCTTTTCGAAAAATAAGAGTCCGGACAAAATGTTCGAAAAAGAGGAAGTCTTTACTCTAAGAGTGAAATCGTGTTACTCTACTCTAAGTTCGTTTGTGTTTCTAGAGTAGCAAACGGGTTTCGATGTTGTTATACCGATCTGGTCATATAAGAAATTTACTTTATACAATAATAAAAGCAGTTTGATAATTTAATATTTCAAAAAGGTCAAAATGACCGCTTTTAGGCAATATAGGTATAGCACATGTGAATACGGGGAATGAAAGGGGGGAGGAAGCAGCTACTATGATCAATAAACGTAGTTCTATGTGGTACAAAAATACACCAAATTTTAAAAAGCTGGATCATAATATACACAATTGTTTTTGTACTTGAAATTGAAAAGTGTTAGAGAGATTAAAGTGTTAGAGAGATTAAAATCAGTAAGGAAATTAGTAAAGTACCCCATGCAAAATTTTGTGCAAGTCGAAAGATATAAAGGGACTTTGGTACACCATTTACATTAAATCGGACGAAGTTATATATGGGAGCTATATCTAAATCGGAACCGATTTTCATGATGTTTAACACACATCGTTCTAGACTTAATTCAGCTCGCTGTGCCTAATTTCGTGTAAATCGAAGGATATATAGGGAGTTTGGTGCACTATTTACCTAAAATCGGACTAATATATATATGGGAACTATATCTAAATCTGAACCGATTTTTCCCAATTTCAATAGGGTTCATCCTTGGTACTTTTCGACCACATACTTACACATTTTCAAGACTACTTCCATACCACCACCAATAAATTTAGTACCAGTTAGTATAAAAAAACCTTTGGTACTTCTTTCTAACTCTCCGTCAGGGACCCACATTACAAACTTTAGGTTTCCAGCTCTCTCCGTTGCCGAAATCGAAATTTAGTTCATTTGCTATTCTATTTACTATTCCTACACATCAATTCGAGTTTCCAAAGTTATCTCCATAGCTAAATACTACACTTCAACAGTAATCTAAATTCCAAATCTCAGGATCCAACCAAATCCAAATTGTTCCAAATTTAGTACCATCATAGTCATACGTAACAATTTCTAAAACTACATCAATCTTACTCTCCAACAGTAATCTTAATCCCACCAAAGTCCAAATTTAGTACTTTTCGTACTCATAAGTACGAATTTCCAAACATACCTCAATACTGATTTCAAATAGTAATCGTAAGTCAAAAATTAAGAATTCCAGATCTGTCTGTTCACCAAAAACCAAATTGTACCAGATTTGGTACCATTCTGTACTTTTCGTACCCATATTCCAAACTATATCAAATCTACACTCCCACAGTAACCTAAGTTGCAACATTCGGGATTCCAATTTTACAAGTTCACCTAAGTCCAAATTGTACTAAATTTTGTGCTTTTCGTACCCTTAAGTACGAATTTCCAAAACTACCCCAGTCATGTTCCCCAATAATAACATTTAGTCCACTTTTAAGGATTCCAGCTCTATCCGTTCACCAAGAACCAAATTTAGTACCATTTATTACTTTTCGTAGAGGTAAGTACGATTTTATAAAACTTCCTCAATTCCACACTCCATTTACTACTTTTCGTACTTTAAGTTTGAATTTTCAATACTGTCTCAATCCTGTACTCTAACAGTAATTTTATTTTCAAATATAAGTTTTCTATTTCTATGTCTATCCCTATCCTTTCATTTAAATCCAAACTGTACTAAACTTAGTACCATTTAGTACACATAATCATGCATTTTCAAAACTACCTCGATATCTCAATCCTACACTCCACCCTTAATTTTGATTCCAACTCACACAAAACGAATTGTACTCTATTTAGTACCATTTAGTGCTTCTAGTATCCAAAAGTGCGAAATTTCAATACTACCTTAATCCTGTGATTTGCATTCCAAATTTAAAATTTTCATCTCTTTCCATTCACTCTGATCTGTACCAAATTTAGTACCATTTAGCACACATAAGTACTATGCTTCCATGTCTTAATTCTATATTCTAAAATCAACAATATACCAAATTTTAGGTTTCCAGCTCTCTCCGTTCACCCAAATCCAAATTGTACCATATCTAGTGCCATTTAGTACTTTTCGTACACACAAATACGAATTTCCAAAGATGTCTCTTTAGCTCAATCTTCAACAGTAATCAGAATTCCAAATTTCAAGGTTTAAGCTCATTCGTTTAAGCAAAATCCAAATTGTACTATATTTAGTACCATTTAGTACTTTTCGTACCAATTTTCAAGACTCCAGATCTGTGAACCGAAATCCAACTTGCACCAAATTTAGTACCATTTTGTACTTTTTATACACATAAGTACGATTTTTTAAAGCTACTTGAATCTCGTGCTCCAATAGTAGTCCTGATTCTGATTTTCCGGATTCCATCTCTATACACTCAACTAAATGCAAATGGTACCAAATTTAGTACCATTTTGTACTTTTTATACACATAAGTACGAATTTCTATAAACATTTCCATACATCAACACCACTTCCCAACCTGTATTCCAAATAAAATTTCAATATTCTAGCTATATAGGTTCAATATGTTCAAAATATATACAATTAGAACTAAATTTAGTAATTTTTAGTACTTTTAGTACACTTATAAGTCGAATTTCCAAAAACCCTTTTGTACAGCTTTCTAACTTTCCATCAGTGACCCACATTCCAAATTTCAGAATTCTAGCTCTTCCCGTTCGCCTAATACAAAGGGTACCATATTTGGTACATTTTAGTACTTTTCGTACCCTTCTAGTTCGAATTTCCAAAAACCCAGCCTTATCTCACGCCTACACACCCACAACAACCCACACACAAAATTTCAAGCTTCTGGGTTCAGCCGTTTCATCTGGGCGATGATCTGTCAGTCAGTCACTCACT
>NW_026887810.1:0-9041 GCF_032173495.1 Musca vetustissima | reverse complement strand
AATATTCTTTAGTAAATCCACGCCTCAGTTGGCCCTTGAAAAATATTCTTTAACAATATTTATTGTTTTAGATGATAGCGGAACAAATCGATGGATTTAAGAAGCGAATCACACACACATTGATTTCTGGCGAAGACACAGAGACCCCCTCTCACCTCATTTAGGAATGAGAGTACGGAAGAAAAAAAACTAATAAAAATCGTAAGAATTATAATGAAAGCAAAAAATGAAATTCTACGGATATTAGATTGAATAATGAATCATAACAATCGCCGTCGTCGTTCAAGTGTTTCTAAGAAGGGTCCGAACAATGGCTCACAAACACTTTAAGGGGCATCCGAGCAATAAAAAGACAATGACATTCAATTGAACAGCAGCAACAACAACAACAACCAGACCAACAATGAGCAGACGAAGAAATTGATGAGGAACAAGAACATCAGCGGTGGCAATTTTTAATGTGGATAAAAATTACTATGGACATGGGTTATTCGGGAAGTAATCATCCGCATACATTCATCTATCCAACCAACCAGCCAACCATCCATCTGACGACGACGATTCCCAACATTTCAAATATGTTTAAGCCATCATCATCGACGACGACGGTGGCTGCTCCTGCTGTCGGTTACTTTCATATTGAACTCTTGCATTGAACTGCTACTCATCGCCAAAGCTTAAAAGCTCATTAAACAGCATTAATTACGTGCTTCTACTCAATTATCAAGGATTGCGTTGAGGATGTTTTTTTCCAATTCGTTATGTTTTTTTTCTTCTTTAATTTTTATTGGAAGAAAAAATGGACTCACTCTTCTTCTTTTCAGGAACTTTAATCATTTTCTTAATGCAATTTACTTTGTCGTTTCTTTCCATTTCTTCCCTTTGTCGCTACTTTCTTTACATTTCTTTCATTCATTTGCCTAGGGTAGGAGGGGGCTTGAATATTTTTCTCTGTCTCTGCATTGGGACTTTAAGTAAATTTTATTTAATTAAATTTCATATAAATCTTATTGACTTAAGAACGCTTAATAACAGAACAGTAAGTAATTCTGAGGAAAAAAAGAGAAAAATACCATTCATCGCTGCAAGTATGTGGTAATGTAATTGAAATAAAATGCCAATTACTTGCTGGGGAACCCAAAAGAGATGAAAAGGTAGGAGTTAATTTTCTTAATAATTTCAATTTTCTTAATAATATCAAAATTAAATATAAAAAAATATAGAAAAAAAACTAACATAATAATAAAAAATCAATTTGTATTAATATACAATTTAAATTGAATTTTAATTCCATAAGATCAGGGGTGGGCATTGGATATTGATCCCCTTGAAAAGTAATTATGCTAATTTTTTAGAATATTTTATTGAAGCAGTAGCAGAGGACGAATAGAACCATAAGCATGAATTTTTGACATGTTATATATCTTTTTCAGGAACAAGCAGAGCCAGAGTATTTAACGAAAATTTATCAAGGACAAACCGATTCAGAAGCTTGTTTACAACAAAGCCATTTTCATGAAATATTTCTGAATGGTACTTCAGAACTATAAGTGTGGATTTTTTGTAAGAGAATATTTCCTGAAGGACTACCAGAGCTATAATCGTGGATTTTTTAAATAATATTTTTATCAAGGACTACCATTTTTTATTTTAAAAACGACAATTTGGACATAAACACGTACTAAGATTTTAAAGAATATTTTCTGAAGGGCAAAGAGAAGCCAAAGCTTGAATTTGTTAAAAAAAAATGTTTCTGTGGACGAGGAGTTTTAAAGAATATATAACGAAAGGCAAGGAGCAAGAAAGCGTAATCTTTTTTAATATTTTTTGAAAGTCGAGAACATCGATTTTTTAAAGAATATTTGTCAAAAACTAACTGAATTTTTAAAGAATATTTGTATCAAGTGCCTAAAATCTATAATGGATTTGTTTAAGAACATTTCCCGAACATATAGTATAGTTCTGTAGAACGAGGAAATGGATATTTCTGAAGAAAGTAGAGAACCATTTATAGAATATTTGCTGTGGGCCGAGAAAAGCTTGGATTTAACATTTTTTTAATAATATTTCTGTGGGAAGTGGATTTTTAAAATAGTATATATAACTAAAAATATGACTATCCGATCCAATAAGATTGAATTTATTAAATATATTATCGTTTAAAACTATAAGCCTGAGGTTTTAAACAATAGTAACCAATTAAACAATCAGTTAAAAAATGTTAATTTTTACATCCTACACAAGTATGTTTGTGCAGCCCCAAGTGTTTGTAATGCCGCGAAATATTGGTCTTAGACCCATTATTCTATGACATATGTATATATGTACTCCTGAAGGACATAGACCCGAGGAGTTGATAGTATCCAAGACGTGTGATTGATTGACAATGCATATAATTTTCGATGATAATCAGATGATATTTCGGGAATGAATTGGACCGAAAGTTTAATTTTTGTCTGGTTTTATAGTCGCTCCAGACGGGAAGGCCGTTTGTCCAACTAATTCGAATGACAGTCTCAATATGGCGAAATATTATTCAGACTCAGAATATAGATCCGTAGAAATTTTGAGCTTAGTGGAAGTTTTGTTGTATATGGTATGGTCGTCCGGTCGAACTGTACTGCTCAGCTTACTGGTTTAATAATATTTTTCCACACAGAATCCGAGCTATAATCTCTTAGGAGCTAGAAGCTTCGATTTCTACAAGCATCATCCGAGCTATAATAGTGTGTTTGGTTAAAGATAATTTGTTCAAGGACCATCCGGGATCTAAACTCGGATTTCTAAGGAATATTTTCTGAGCAATAAGCAAATCTTTTTTTTAACATAAAATTATGTACTCTTTAATAATGTTTCTTTTTTCAAGATCTATCAGAGCCTTAAGTATAGAATAAATAGCTTTATTCCGTTTTTAAATACATTTTCAAAGACAATTTGAGCTGGAAGCGCAATGCTTATAATATAATTTCATTTTTTTCAAAGGGCCAAGCATTGATTTTTTAAAGTGTGAATTGCTTAAAGAATATGTTCTGAGGGACTATCGGAACTATAAGACTGGAATTAGAAGAACCATCAGAAAAAGACTATTCAATTTTAAATAACATTATCTGCAAGATAATCAGAGTTATAAGCGTGGATATTTTGATAAACATTTAAGGGAATCTTTCCCGGTTTCAAAAAATTAAATTTTGTATTTTGATTTAATTCGAATCTACACTACTTCAAGAATGTCCCTATGAAATTTCAAGTGAAAATCTCAACAACTCTTGATAATATAGCCGATTTATTGTGCTAGCATCAAGTGACGACAAGAGAGTTTCTCAAACTTTAAACGCATTTTTCTCCAAACGGCGTTTTTGCGAATTGCGGGCATGATAACTAAAAAACTAATAATCCCATCGGTTCCAATATTTTGGGACGTTTCTCTGTGAGTGTATAGCTATCGTATGAACTAGGATAAATCCAATCGGTCAATATCTTCCTTCTTTTTAACTTGGTTTGTGGTAAAAAAGCGATTTTCCAAAAACATTTTTTCAAAGGTCCGCCATTGAGCGAAGTCAATAATCGTAGTTCATACGAGAGCCATGTACCTTTTCTAATACCGTTGGAATTTTCGGATTCCGATGTTTCAGTGAGGAGTTATCATGTCATAAGGAATTTTCTTTAATCCCATAAAACAACAATAAAACAATAAAAAAATTTTTGTAAAGTATTTTTCTTTTCCTCTAAATCTTCAAATATATATTTGTAAAGTTACAAACCTTAACAAGCTTTGGCATTGAAAATCTTGAAATTTTAAATCGAGAATGGTGGGTTCCCATAAAGGTGCTAGTTTATTCCTGAACATTAAGAACAAATGTGGTCTCAAAGAGTTTCTCCGCCAGAAGATATTTTCAAAACCAAAATAATCGCAAATGGATTATCTGTGGAGGAAGTACCAAAGAGGGTGGATCGATTCGGACCTCACTGAACATCTGGGAAGTATATTATAAGATCCAATGTGTGGAGCATTTCCGATACTTAATTGCATTTCTATGAGATGTACTAACTTTCGGAGAGAGAAGTACCATAAGTATAAACTCCAAATTCGGTATGGATGAAGGCTTGGTTAAAATTTTTCGATTTGGAAATTTTGGTTCAAAATGGTTTCAAAATTTGTATAATGTGCTTGAAGAGGTAACATAATCAATGAGCCGATATTGCATCTATACAGCTTAATAGACCACAATTATGACCAAACAATAATAATATTTAGATGTGGAAGGTGACCAACGAATAAATATTGTTTTTACCATCGTAAATATTCAGAGGGTCTAATGGGCCACGCATTGTGTGGAGGTTTTAATTGTGTGTATGTTCACTCTAGGAAGACATAATCCGGAAAGCTGACTCATGAATAAAAGAGGGATGGTCGGACATTTCAATTATTTTTAAACTGTTGCCCATACTTGGGGGAGATAGGTAACATAATCAGTTGATAGTTGGTAAAATTTGAATTATAAATCATATTCCCTAGATCTGGACTAATCTAGGCTTGTAAAAAGGTATTAATATGTGCAAAGCTGAGTTAAAATTGGGTATTATGTCCACTTCATATGAAATGTACAAGTTTTCAAAATATTGACCCATTGTGGGGAAGGTACTCAAATATGTGGCCCGAGAAGTCTTATATTCCAACATTATTCAGACTTTGTTAAACTATTATATTACCAAAGTTTGGTTCAAATCGGATTGTCCGTTCGCATGATATTATAAAGCTTTAAATTATAAAGTAGAGGACCGATATTCTCCATCTTCGAACTTAGGTTTAAAAGAAATATTATAATGTGCAAAGTTTGGAAATCAGTTACCCCCTTCGAGAGATTTCGTAGTCACCAGCCAACTATACAGACAGATGGACAAACGGACATTTGTAAATCGACTCCATATTGTCCTAAAAACATGGGGTCTACATCCAATATTTCGATGAAGCATATTTTTCTTTAGTAATGTGTATATGCCCTCATTAGCAATAAGGCTGAGGGTATTAAACTTATTTGAGATTTATGAATTCCCCCATTTATTATTAATTCCACCACGATATTTTCAATATATTGGGTGGTCTTCTGTCAAAACCAAAATATCGTGACTCCACTATAACTTCGAAAGAAAATTTACCAAAATTCATCTACAATAGAATTTCACTTTTGATTTTAGCCCATATGACGTTATCGCACGATTTGGAGATTTCCAAACGGATTTGCATTTATTTGTCATTATGTTTATCAAATAGCTTACAATATGCATACATATTGATATTATCTCATGCTATCTTATCGTATATTTTGAAGTTTTCATCATACAATCAATTGCTTAATATCATGTAGGATATAAGAGTTTCAAGCTCGTTTTTCCATCTTTCAGTTATTTAGTTATAATTTCTAAATGACTGCATCAAATACCACACAATGATGCAGTTATTTGAAATACGAAAAACATGATAAGCAATTCATAATCATTGAATAACCCAGCGGGATTTTGTGGTATTTATGTGTTTAACATTGTAGGCCGTTTTGTACGGGATATTCAAATTGAAAGTATTAATGAAAAATAATTTTTATTTTTTTACTTCTCAGCACGACAGTATCGTGTGTGCCTTTTAAAGAAACAATGAGTGTTTATTATATTGTGGCTGTTGTATTTCTCATTGACTTTGCCCCATGTGACATGACAAGAAAAAAAAACAACTTTGATCGATTTCAGCTAAACTTTCTTTTAACAAGACACATTTCTGTCGTCTCGCCTCATTTGAAGAAATTAAATAAATTTTCTTGCTTCACCCCAGCCAGCCAGCCCTCCAGACAGTCAGTCACTCGCTGCCAGCCGGCTGACTGCTTTGCAGGAACACTTAATGTAACTAATTAATTTTCACACAAACAAATTCACATCCATTCAGAAGAGACAAATTGAATAGTCTTGTCGCGAGGTTTCAATGGTTAATAGGACTGGAATGTAGCAATCATTTCAATGTCCCCCCTTTTTTTTTGTCGGTTTTTGTCAAAAATAGAAATTTGTCATGTCATACTTGTCATCTATTAGTTCTACCCAAAAAAATAAAATGTTGAGTAAAATATATTTTTAAAAACATTATGTAAAATTAAAGTACTTTGAATGATTAAAGGTTGGGCGTAGATATTTCTTGGTAAAGATATAAATTGTTTTAATAATTTAGATGAATGGGGGTAATATTAAGTTGATTAATTAAATTGACTGAATTGAATGACAATCCAAATATTATAGAACAAAATAAAAAACCAGTGAGCGGAGTAGTATAGTCGGAAGGGACCGACCATATGATACCCTACACAACTACCACAAAAAGCAAACTTTCTGCGGTTCTATATTCTGATCCTGGGCAATATTTCGTGATATTTGCACCCTTTTTACCGATTATAGATCAATAACTCCAATTTCTAAGCTTAGCATATTTTCTTTCTTGAAGTGATTTTTTTTTTCGCCATAAAATAAAAAATTGGTCACTTTAGTTTTTGATTGATTTGACCCTCGGAATATTGACCGATCATCACCTAAACAGCCGCTCTAAATATTTGGTCAGATCCCCTTAACCTTGTAAAATATGCGATGTTCTGCACATATGTTCTGCATTGCCTCAGGAGCGACTAGAAAATCTGACAAAATTAAAGTTTTCGGTTCAATGCACACCCTGCATGAAATCTCAATTTCACCGAAAAGTATAGGAATCGTCCTTGACCATAATCGAAACTTCATGTACAATTTCAAAGCGATCAACGCGACATTTCCGTTCTCTATTGGAGTAATAGAAATACTATACACATAGTCACCCTTACCTAATTACGTATAACTGCCACATCAGAGTACATACAGCCATATAATTGGTATCAGTTTGAAGGTCAACAACTCCTCTTGGATATACTATCAACTCCTAGGGTCCTTCAGGAGCAAGTATATACGCCCCAGAATAAAAATTTTGTAATTTTTCACACAAAAGTCAGTGTCCATTTCACCCGCTAAATATTGGCCGATCTTTATCAAAACAGGCATGCTTATTCTTTGGCCCGATCCCCTTCTCCATGTAAAATTTCACGATGTTCGGACCATAATTGTGGCCTCTGGAGCGACCAGAAAAACCGACAAAAATTAAGTATTTGGTCCATTTCATCCCCTAAATATTAACCGATCTTTACCAAAAACAATATGGTTTTTACAAATTGTATGGTGTTTACAAATTATAATGGACAGACGGACGGACGGACACACATGTCTAGATCGTCTCAGCTAGACAAGATATGACGATTGGTATACTTAAAGGTGGGTCTAGGACTAATATTTCGCGGCGTTACAAACTTTTGGGGCTGCACAAAGCTACAATACCCTGATAACACAGTTGTGTTGGGTATAAAAATTAAGTTTTCGGTCCACTTCATTCCAAAATTATTATCTGATCATCACCGAAAATTATAGCCGTTGTCCTTGACCATAACTGGAACCTCATGGAACATTTCAAAGCGATCAGCGCTATAGTTCCGCTCTCCAAAGTGATAATGGGTTACTAAATAATATCGTATATCGGAGATACCTGTAAATATTTAGATGTAACTCTCACATTTGAGCACATACAACAATATAATTGGTCTTAATTTAAAGGTCAACCACTCCTCTTGGATATAATATCATCTTCTCGGGTATATGTCCTTCAGGAGCAAATATATACGCCATAGAATACAAATTTTGTCATTTTTCACACAAAAGTCGGGGTCCATTTGACCCGCTAAATAATAACAGATCTTTATCAAAACATACATGCTTATTCTCTGCCCCGATCCGCTTCTCCATGCAAAAATTCGCGTTGTTGGGCCATAATTGCGGCCTCTGGAGCGACCAGAAAAACTGACAAAAGTAATGTTTTTGGTCCATTTCATCCCCTAAATATTAACCGATCTTTTACAAAAACAATTTCATTGGCCAGAACCCATCCTACATGCAAAATTTCGTGAAGATTGCTCCATAACTTTGGTCTGTGTCGTGTTTACAAATTATAATGGACAGACGGACGGACGCAAATGTCTAGATCGACTCAGCTAGTCGAGATATGACTATCGGTATACTTAAAGGTGGGTTAAGGACCAATATTTCGTGGCGGTACAAACTTTTGGGGCTGCACAAAGCTATAATACCCTGACAACATAGTTGTGTAGGGTATAAAAACACGCCTGGAAAAATATTAAACCAGTAAGGAAAGTTCAAAAGTCAGGCTGGCCGACTATATGATGATACCCTTCACCACTTTGGGTATATTCAACAGATGAATCCTAACAGACGTCGAATTCTTGAATTCAAATATAGGGTTGCTTCTTACAATGGAACAAAAGTATCTAAATCAATTGAAATCTGTGTGGATATCGCCTACATTTTGAGTTCTTGGCGCATCATGTATTTAAAATCGGGAGAAAATATATATAGGAGCTTTATCCAAATGTGAACGGATAGTATATATTAACTCTAGTACGTTGTTCAAAATTTGGAGTCAATTAGCCTACCTTTGGGTCTTTGGTGAACCATTTACTTAAAATCGGACGAGACTATATATGGGAGCTATATCTAAATCTGGACCGATTCCTACAATACTTAGCACACGGTACGATGTACTAAATTCAGTACATTGTGCAAACGGCCTAACTTTGGGTCTTTGGTGAACCATTTACTTAAAATCGGACGAAACTATATATGGGAGCTATATCTAAATCTAAACCGATGTTAACTAAACTTGCCACACGTTATGTGATAGTAACTTCAGTACGTAGTGCAAAATTTTGTACCGATTGGACCCACCTTGGTAAAGCATTTATATCCAACTTCTAGGTTAAACTACAGTTCATTGAACAAAATTGTGTGGCAATTGGACAAATTTTGGGTCTTTAGTGCACAACTCTTTTGGAAGAATAGATATGTAGGATATATTTCTAAATCAGAACCGATTTCCATAAAACTTATCACATCATTCTGAACTAAGGGGACAACTC